>NC_079191.1:188251266-188437417 GCF_029499605.1 Hyla sarda | reverse complement strand
TAGAGATGACACTTGTGGTGTAGTTGTGTCTATACAGATGTCACATAGAGATGACACTTGTGGTGTAGTTGTGTCTATCATAGATGTCACATAGAGATGACACTTGTGGTGTAGTTGTGTCTATATAGATGTCACATAGAGATGACACTTGTGGTGTAGTTGTGTCTATACAGATGTCACATAGAGATGACACTTGTGGTGTAGTTGTGTCTATACAGATGTCACATAGAGATGACACTTGTGGTGTAGTTGTGTCTATACAGATGTCACATAGAGATGACACTTGTGGTGTAGTTGTGTCTATACTAGATGTCAGCATAGAGATGACACTTGTGGTGTAGTTGTGTCTATATAGATGTCACATAGAGATGACACTTGTGTGTAGTTGTGTCTATATAGATGTCACATAGAGATGACACTTGTGGTGTAGTTGTGTCTATACAGATGTCACATAGAGATGACACTTGTGGTGTAGTTGTGTCTATACAGATGTCACATAGAGATGACACTTGTGGTGTAGTTGTGTCTATACAGATGTCACATAGAGATGACACTTGTGGTGTAGTTGTGTCTATATAGATGTCACATAGAGATGACACTTGTGGTGTAGTTGTGTCTATACAGATGTCACATAGAGATGACACTTGTGGTGTAGTTGTGTCTATATAGATGTCACATAGAGATGACACTTGTGGTGTAGTTGTGTCTATACAGATGTCACATAGAGATGACACTTGTGGTGTAGTTGTGTCTATACAGATGTCACATAGAGATGACACTTGTGGTGTAGTTGTGTCTATACAGATGTCACATAGAGATGACACTTGTGGTGTAGTTGTGTCTATACAGATGTCACATAGAGATGACACTTGTGGTGTAGTTGTGTCTATATAGATGGTCACATAGAGATGACACTTGTGGTGTAGTTGTGTCTATATAGATGTCACATAGAGATGACACTTGTGGTGTAGTTGTGTCTATATAGATGTCACATAGAGATGACACTTGTGGTGTAGTTGTGTCTATATAGATGTCACATAGAGATGACACTTGTGGTGTAGTTGTGTCTATACTAGATGTCACATAGAGATGACACTTGTGGTGTAGTTGTGTCTATATAGATGTCACATAGAGATGACACTTGTGGTGTAGTTGTGTCTATACAGATGTCACATAGAGATGACACTTGTGGTGTAGTTGTGTCTATACAGATGTCACATAGAGATGACACTTGTGGTGTAGTTGAGTCTATACAGATGTCACATAGAGATGACACTTGTGGTGTAGTTGTGTCTATATAGATGTCACATAGAGATGACACTTGTGATGTAGTTGTGTCTATAAGATGTCACATAGAGATGACACTTGTGTAGTTGTGTCTATATAGATGTCCCATAGAGATGACACTTGTAGTGTAGTTGTGTCTATACAGATTTCACATAGTGATGACACTTGTGGTGTAGTTGTGTCTATATAGATGTCACATAGAGATGACACTTGTGGTGTAGTTGTGTCTATACAGATGTCACATAGAGATGACACTTGTGGTGTAGTTGTGTCTATATAGATGTCACATAGAGATGACACTTGTGGTGTAGTTGTGTCTATACAGATGTCACATAGAGATGACACTTGTGGTGTAGTTGTGTCTATATAGATGTCACATAGAGATGACACGTGTGGTGTAGTTGTGTCTATATAGATGTCACATAGAGATGACACTTGTGGTGTAGTTGTGTCTATATAGATGTCACATAGAGATGACACTTGTGGTGTAGTTGAGTCTATACAGATGTCACATAGAGATGACACTTGTGGTGTAGTTGAGTCTATACAGATGTCACATAGAGATGACACTTGTGGTGTAGTTGTGTCTATACAGATGTCACATAGAGATGACACTTGTGGTGTAGTTGTGTCTATATAGATGTCACATAGAGATGGACACTTGTGGGTGTAGTTGTGGTCTATATAGATGTCACATAGAGATGACACTTGTGGTGTAGTTGTGTCTATATAGATGTCACATAGAGATGACACTTGTGGTGTAGTTGTGTCTATACAGATGTCACATAGTGATGACACTTGTGGTGTAGTTGTGTCTATACAGATGTCACATAGAGATGTCACTTGTGGTGTAGTTGTGTCTATACAGATGTCACATAGAGATGACACTTGTGGTGTAGTTGTGTCTATATAGATGTCACATAGAGATGACACTTGTGGTGTAGTTGTGTCTATACAGATGTCACATAGAGATGACACTTGTGGTGTAGTTGTGTCTATATAGGATGTCACATAGAGATGGACACTTGTGGTGTAGTTGTGTCTATACAGATGTCACATAGAGATGACACTTGTGGTGTAGTTGTGTCTATACAGATGTCACATAGAGATGACACTTGTGGTGTAGTTGTGTCTATACAGATGTCACATAGAGATGACACTTGTGGTGTAGTTGTGTCTATATAGATGTCACATAGAGATGACACTTGTGGTGTAGTTGTGTCTATATAGATGTCACATAGAGATGACACTTGTGGTGTAGTTGTGTCTATACAGATGTCACATAGAGATGACACTTGTGGTGTAGTTGTGTCTATACAGATGTCACATAGAGATGACACTTGTGGTGTAGTTGTGTCTATACAGATGTCACATAGAGATGACACTTGTGGTGTAGTTGTGTCTATATAGATGTCACATAGAGATGACACTTGTGGTGTAGTTGTGTCTATATAGATGTCACATAGAGATGACACTTGTGGTGTAGTTGTGTCTATATAGATGTCACATAGAGATGACACTTGTGGTGTAGTTGTGTCTATACAGATGTCACATAGTGATGACACTTGTGGTGTAGTTGTGTCTATACAGATGTCACATAGAGATGTCACTTGTGGTGTAGTTGTGTCTATACAGATGTCACATAGAGATGACACTTGTGGTGTAGTTGTGTCTATATAGATGTCACATAGAGATGACACTTGTGTTGTAGTTGTGTCTATACAGATGTCACATAGAGATGACACTTGTGGTGTAGTTGTGTCTATATAGATGTCACATAGAGATGACACTTGTGGTGTAGTTGTGTCTATACAGATGTCACATAGAGATGACACTTGTGGTGTAGTTGTGTCTATACAGATGTCACATAGAGATGACACTTGTGGTGTAGTTGTGTCTATACAGATGTCACATAGAGATGACACTTGTGGTGTAGTTGTGTCTATATAGATGTCACATAGAGATGACACTTTTGGTGTAGTTGTGTCTATATAGATGTCACATAGAGATGACACTTGTGGTGTAGTTGTGTCTATACAGATGTCACATAGAGATGACACTTGTGGTGTAGTTGTGTCTATATAGATGTCACATAGAGATGACACTTGTGGTGTAGTTGTGTCTATATAGATGTCACATAGAGATGACACTTGTGGTGTAGTTGTGTCTATACAGATGTCACATAGAGATGACACTTGTGGTGTAGTTGTGTCTATATAGATGTCACATAGAGATGACACTTGTGGTGTAGTTGTGTCTATACAGATGTCACATAGAGATGACACTTGTGGTGTAGTTGTGTCTATACAGATGTCACATAGAGATGACACTTGTGGTGTAGTTGAGTCTATACAGATTGTCACATAGAGATGACACTTGTGGTGTAGTTGTGTCTATATAGATGTCACATAGAGATGACACTTGTGATGTAGTTGTGTCTTATATAGATGTCACATAGAGATGACACTTGTGTAGTTGTGTCTATATAGATGTCCCATAGAGATGACACTTGTAGTGTAGTTGTGTCTATACAGATTTCACATAGTGATGACACTTGTGGTGTAGTTGTGTCTATATAGATGTCACATAGAGATGACACTTGTGGTGTAGTTGTGTCTATACAGATGTCACATAGAGATGACACTTGTGGTGTAGTTGTGTCTATATAGATTGTCACATAGAGATGACACTTGTGGTGTAGTTGTGTCTATACAGATGTCACATAGAGATGACACTTGTGGTGTAGTTGTGTCTATATAGATGTCACATAGAGATGACACTTGTGGTGTAGTTGTGTCTATATAGATGTCACATAGAGATGACACTTGTGGTGTAGTTGTGTCTATATAGATGTCCACATAGAGATGACACTTGTGGTGTAGTTGAGTCTATACAGATGTCACATAGAGATGACACTTGTGGTGTAGTTGAGTCTATACAGATGTCACATAGAGATGACACTTGTGGTGTAGTTGTGTCTATATAGATGTCACATAGAGATGACACTTGTGATGTAGTTGTGTCTATATAGATGTCACATAGAGATGACACTTGTGTAGTTGTGTCTATATAGATGTCACATAGAGATGACACTTGTTGTGTAGTTGTGTCTATACAGATGTCACATAGAGATGACACTTGTGGTGATGCTGATGAAAAGAGGAACAGAGCAGCCCCGCCTGAGGTGCTCTTCCCCGGTAATATCCAGCACGTTTCCCCTTCCAGCACAACAGGCCGGTCACCTCCCCGTCAGCCTCCTCGGTCCCCGCATCCTCTCCCCCTCCTCCTTCCATCAGGCGAGCCTCCTCACGCGTCCCTGGTCCCTGTCGCTGTGTGGCTGGGAGCGGCAGGACTCCACCTCGGGGCGGTTGAGAAGACAGTGCCGGCCGGGGCTGGGAGGAGAGGACGGTCACACTGAGTCTGGTCTCTCCTTTGAGCGGGAGTCACTGAGGGCAGCGGCTGGAACATAACGGTCCCGGGGCGGAGGCCACAGAAAGGTAAATGCGCTCAGCATGTTGGGGAGGGTGTGGGCATCACCTCATGGTGTTTGGGTGTGTGTGCCCATACATGAGGGGCTCGGCATGTGACCTGTGCCCGGGACAGCGGAGGATTCCAGTCCGTGAAACACTTTTGGCTGGCATAGCGGGGCCGGCGGTGTCAGGCCAGAATTCGCCGCTCTTTATGTGCAGCGCCGCTCCTCTGCCTTTTTGGGGTCCTTCCTGCCCGCCCCGTCCTGTCCTCGTCTCCGGCCAATCAGGACGCCGCACAGAAGTGCCACTTGACCCCTGTCCGCTCTCACTTGCTGTGGACGGACACTTGTTCCGCATCCTGTGGTACCTGAGCGGAGCGGTACCCGCGGCCTCCTCCTCTGTACTCACTCCCGGTCATCCTCTTCTAGAACATTCCCTGTCCCCCTCACATCCGGGCCTCGTGTGTAAAAACTAGAAGAAGAGGAACCTATACCAGTACCAGCCAATCAGAGGCCAAGAACAGGTTACAAATACTTAGGCGCAATCTGGTTGCTATGCGCAACTTCTTAATGTTTTCTGATTCCTAGATGAGATAAATGACCTTTAATGTGTTTATCATTGTACACATGTAATACCGCCTGTCATCAGGGAACTTGTGACAAAATCCTAAAAAGTGATTGTTCTGAATGACAAACATAGCGTCAGGCCACATCAGCTTTTCTGTACATTGCCCCCATTCACTTTAGTTTATGGAAAAATAAAGAGGCTATCTCACCATGAAAACTTTTACTGATGGACACTGACCCACCTACAGGAAGGCAATTAAAAGGGTTATGCCAAGGGCAAAATGTATTACCGATCCAAAGGATCGAGAATAAATAAGTGATCAGGTATGACCGCGAGTGAATGGAACAGCTGTGTGTATGCTGGACCGCCACTCCATTTATTCAGTCATTAAAGGGTACCTTTCATCAAAAAAACTTTTGATATATTATAGATTAATGTATGCAGAATAACTTTACAATTGCATGTTATTAAAAATATGCTTCTTTCTATTTAATTTTTCCACTTTGAAGAATTTACCACTAGGGTCTCCCTACCAGTCCTGGCAGCAAGCATTTCAGACTCATGCTGGAGTCCTAAACACTACGAGCTGCCAGTCTGCTTTGTTCACAAAGGAGAACACTCAGAGCTGCCAGCCTGCTTTGTTCACAGCCTGTTTGGCTGTGAACAAAGCAGGCTGGCAGCTCTGAGTGTTTAGGACTCCAGCATGAGTCAGAAAATGCTTGCTGACAGGACTGATTGGGAAAAATACAATAGAAAGAAGCATATTTTTCATTAACATAATATTGGAAAGTTATTCAACATTCATTAATCTAAAATATATCAAAAGTTTATTTGATGAGAGGTACCCTTTAAAAGCCATTCATGCCACAGGACAGACCCCGCATTCCCATGAATTAAAGCCCATATCAAAGCAGAGATTTGGCAACATGACCATTTAACCCCTTTAAGGTATTAATTCCATATATAAAGCGCTGCCATGCATTATATATGGTAAAATCTCATGACAGGTTCCCTTTAACGACAATGGACGTAAATGTATGTCCTGATGCGCTTGTACTTCACGCACCAGGATGTACATTTACATCCTGTACATGACCGGAGCAGTGCTCGCGTCATGCACGGCAGGGGACCTGCCAGTAATGGCGGACATCAGCGATTGCGCTGATGTCCACTATTAACCCCTCAGATGGCGAGATCAATACAGATCACGACATCTGCAGCAGTGGGGCAATTGTAATGGCTCATCTGATCGCCCATTGCACAACTGTCGGATCAGATAAGCCAAGATGGTGTCCGGAGGTCTCCTTATCTGCCTCCACCGCTTTTCCAGAGTCTTCTGCTCTGATGTGCCTTCCAGCAGACCAGAGTAGAAGATCGCCTATAATACTGATCAGTGCTATGCCTATGCATAGCACTGTTCAGTTTATGCAATCTAATGAATGCTATAGATAGTCCCATATGGGGACATAATGAGTTAAAAATAAAAGTAAAAAACAAATGTGAAAAATCCTCTCCCCCATTCCCCAAAAATGTATTAAACATATTTGGTATCGTTGCATGTGTAAATGTCCGATCTATCAAAATATAATGTTAATGACCCCTTACGGTGAATGCGTAAACGTAAAAAATTAATGTGCAAAATTGCTGCTGGCATCACAGCTTTAGGTGGCATCACAGTCACAAAAAAATTTATATAATGCAATCAAATAGTCACATATACACAAAAGTAAAACTAAAAAAACTACAGATCATGGTGCAAAAAAAAATGAGCCCTCACACATCCCCGTATACAGAAAAATAAGAAAGCTATTAGTCAAAAAAAGCGCAATTTTAAACATACTGATTTTGTAAAAAAAAGGTTTGAGATTTTCTAAAAGCAGTACAATAATAGAAAAGTATGTAATCATGGGTATCATTTTAATTATATTGACCCATAGAATAAAGAAAACATGTCATTTTTTACCATAAAGTGTACACCGTGAAAACGAAACCTTCCAAAATTTGCTAAATTTTGGTTTTCATAAAAATTTCCTCACACATATAACATTTTTTTTGGAGTTTGCCGTACATTTTATGGTAAAATGAGAAGTGTCATTACAAAGTACAATTGGTCGCACAAAAAACAAGCCCTCATATGGGTCTGTGGATGAACTTGCATGAGGGGCGGGCGTGACTTGCATTGAGGGGGCGGGGCTATCAGGTCACGAGCTGCCGGTTCCAAACACTGAGCAGTGGAATATCCCTTTAAGGTCAAAATGGGCTTGTTCCTTAAGGGGTTAATACACCAGGACGCACATGTATGTTCTCTAGCGGCATTCTGACTATGATCACAGCATTGAAAGTAGTTACGGTACTTGATTACAATCATCGTACACCCAAAGTGCAACACAGTGGTCTGATGAGTGAAAATGGCGGCTGGAGCTCTCCTCACCTTATCATGTTTCTTTGGGGATTTTCTTGTATATTCTGTCCACTGCCCATATTACTGATCAGTGCTATGCCAATGTTTTTTCATATACACCCTGTGCCCACAAGACGAGGTCAAAGTGTCCAGCATTTCAATCCCATACAGCACACAGTCAATCAGACGCAGGTCACCTGCTGCTCATTTGCATCTATGAAAAATTCTAATTCAGGGATGTGGAATTCCTATCGCCCTACGCCCGGGACATGCAGTTCCGGGCGCCGGGCAGGTGAATTTTTCTGGCCCATAGCTCGGCTTCGGGCAAGTGGGGGCCGGACCTGACAAGCGCGACGGCGCTCAGCAGTCTGTATGGAGCGGCTCCCGACTCGTGCCCCGCTCCATACTCTGCAGCCCCCGGCTGTTCTCAGTAGCCGGGGGCCACCACACTAATAGCCTGTATGCGGCTATTAGCCAGCTGGGGGCCACCGCTAATAGCCAGATCGCCGCAGCTGACTATTAACCCTTTAGATTGCTGCTGTCAAACCTGACAGCGGCGTCGACATGTGAATGCTCCCTGGTGGGCTAGTGGAATGGATCGCATCCCTCCCCCCGCAGCGTGATCGTGGGGGGTTGGGGGTGTGGAGTTACACTATAGAGGTAGCCAGAGGGCTTACCTCTGCTTCCTGGTGTCCCGTGGCTCTGTCATTGATAGATCCTGGCTGACTAGGCACTATCATTGGATCGCATAGTACACAGATCAATGGAGTTCAATAGAACTCTATTGATCTGTATGAGGAATCTAATGATTCCTCCTAAATGTCTAATAAAGTGTATAAAATAAATAAATAAAGTTTGATAGACACATTAACCCCTTCCATGTTAACATGTTAAAAGTTCAAATCACCCCCTTTTCTTATAAAAACATGTAAACATAATAATAATAAGCATATTTAGTAGTGCTGCGTGCGTAATTGTACGAACTATTAAAATATAACATTATGTATCCCATACGGTAAATGTAAAAAAAAATACCAAAGCACAGAATTGCAATTTTTATAATATCCCAGAAAAAAAAGTTAAAAAGCGATTAAAAGTCGGATCAATAACCAAAATGGTACCGATACAAAAAAACAGATTATGCGCAAAAAATGAGCCCTCACACAGCCTGGTTTATGAAATAAATAAAAAAAGCTAACAGGGGTGAAAAAATGGCAATTAAACAAATTCGAAAAAGTTCAGCATTTTTTTTTAATTAGTAAAACATGACGTAAACTATACATATCTGGTATTGCTGTAATCAGGCCGGCCTAAAGTATCAAACTAACATGTTAGCTCAACCACAAGGTAAATGGCGTAGAAAAGAAAACCACCAAATTTGCAAAATTATCTTTTACTATTTCACCTATTGTAGGTAGTTATAGAGCGAGGAGGAAAAAACTAGAGCATAGAAAAGAAAATTGGCCCGGACGAGTGGATCGTCATGAGGGACAAGTAGATTTTGCTTCGTTTTAGTCCCGCGGACAAGTAGTTTTTTTATAAAATGTCCACACCCCTGTAATTTCTCATCCCACAAGCTAAGTTCACAACTCTAACGCTATGTTCACACGGTTGAATGCCTGCACAGAAAATTTCCATACGAAATTTCTATTGTGTGAACATAGCTTTTACCCCTACCTGGCGCTGTGATTAGCTACACTACACTACTACGCTACACTACACCATGTAAATCATCTGTCAGATTCCTTATACGCTTTCCAGCACGTTGCATGGTAAAAGTAGCCGCATTATTACAGCTGTCAGAAACATTTTTTAAACCCTCAATATAGCTACAGATTTGTCCAGTTTTTCTACCAAAAATACTGGAAAAAATGAAAGAAATCCTCACAGACGCCCTAAACGTAGATGTGAACTAAGCGTAGCAATAATAAATATTGCTGCATGTTATTGAGCCATATAAGAGTGATGCCGCCTCTCTGACATCACCAGATGCTGATACTCCTGTGAGGCTTGCACTGAAACCATTTGTTGTAGAATGAGCAAACAGCACTCAGCTATATACATATTTCTGCAAATCATCTAGACAGCCATGTTGGTCATACACTATGGAAGTGCATCATGCATTATGTTGTAAAGCTTCAGTTGTTGCAGACACCAAAGGGTAAAATAAATAAGCTTAGTCAAGTCAGTATAATGTAAACCATTGTTGGAAGAAAAAAAAATAGATGCTAGAGACATAACCCTTTCATAACTATATGTCTGGAAAGGTTTTGATAAATCTCCCCCAATGTGCCTTGTGTATGGTGTCAAAAAGTATATTAAAGCAACTTACTAATATAATGTTATGAGCCATAGTGCACAGTTGTCCCATCATCAGCTCTGTTCTCTCCTTGTTGCTGTGACATCACTACATACTCTCTGAATGCAGTCTGCTCCCATCCCTTCTCCCACTTTCTTCCTGTCTGGTCAGGAAAAAACAGTGATGTGAAGAAGGGGGAGAGGGGAGCTCATATTACTGCTCATAAGATTTAAAGGGGTACTCCGGTGGAAAACTTTTTTAATCAATTGGTGCCAGAAAGTTAAACAGATTTGTAAATTACGTCTATTAAAGAATCTTAATCCTTCCTGTACTTATTAGCTGCTGAATACTACAGAGGAAATTGACCAGAGGAACTGACCAGAGCAGCATATGTTTGCTATGGGGATTTTCTCCTACTCTGGACAGTTCCTACAATGGACAGAGATGTCAGCAGAGAGCACTGTTCTCCTGATGTCAGCAGAGAGCTCTGTGTTCCAAAAAGAAAATAATTTCTTCTGTAGTATTCAGCAGCTAATAAGTACTGTAAGGATTAAGATTTTTTAATAGACGTAATTTACAAATCTCCACAGATAGAAAAATAATGTTGGCACTGCTGCTGAGGTCTTTACGGTGTAAAATGAAAATTGAGCTTGCAGCCACGCAACTCATGGTATCCCACATAGCCCACCGGTGCTCCCCACGGAAGGAACTGAAACATAACTAGAAGAAGACAGCGGAGGCACTCGGGTCCTGGTCTGCAGTGAGTTTGTTTCAGACAGGTATGAACAATAGCCTGGTCAATGAGTCGTTTTGCGCACACCTGTGCTTAATCAATGAGGTCACAACTCGTTGACCAGGCTGTTGTCCATACCTGTCTGAAATAAACTCACTGCAGACCAGGACCCGAGTGCCTCCGCTGTCTTCTTCTAGTTAATTTACAAATCTGTTTAACTTTCTGGCACCAGTTGATTAAAAAAAAAAAAAAAAAAAAAGTTTTCCACCGGAGTACCCCTTTAAAGGCAGTGGGAAGCCTATCCCAGATAAGACATCAGTGAGCCTGTTCTGATGGAAACTACTGTGACCGAGAGACTTCCTGCTGCATTAAAATCTAATGAGCAGTAATATGAGCTCACCACTTGACATCACTAGTCTCGTCCTGAGCAAACAGGAGGGGGCATGGATGAGAGGTCTGCTTTCACAGAGTGCAACGTGATGTCACAGCTACAAGCCAGACAGCATAGCTGATATTGGAAGATCTGTGCACTATGGCTAATAACATTATATTAGTAAGTTGGTTTATTATAATTTTTGACACCATAAACAGGTTATTTCTTTCCCCAAACAACCACTTTAAATTCCTTGTTGCCCTGTCACTGTCTCAGCATTGGTTTTCTTTGCAAGCACTTCCTTGTGACTTTGTCTGCCCAGGGATCTTCCTTCTAAGCCGATGAGTTCATGCTTAGCCAATTTTCTTTCAGAACACCCATTTAATGAAGGCTTTCTGTGTTGGTTTATACATTTATCTGATATTTTATGTATTTCCTAGGTTTAAGAAATGGAGGCCATGGATAAAGCAGTGAATGGGTACATAGACAACTTGCTTGGACCGCGAGGTAAAATTCGAACATACAAAAGCATGATCTGACTATTTATTCTTTGACATGGGCTGTTTGTGTTCATATCCTAAATATAATAACTATTCTGTATAAGGCTGGGTTCAAACTGTGAGCATTTTGTTGTATGCGTTTAAATTGCAGCATAACTGCTTTTGAAAAATCACATGCATTTTACCTTAAATTGCCACATTTCTGCAATATGTTTATTGCCATCCTGTGTTTTTACATGTTAAACATCTAGACAATGGGGGAGATTTATCAAAACATGTCCAGAGGAAAAGTTGTTGAGTTGCCCATAGCAACCAATCAGATCGCTTCTTTCCTTTTTGAAAAGGCCTCTGAAAAAGGAAATATGGGCTACTCAGCAACTTTTCCTCTGGACAGGTGTTTATAAATCTCCCCCAAGGTATTTTATGCTGCATTCACATTATCATTAGGGCTTCCAAGGAACAAATACATTTGAAGAAGCTCAAAATCTGCGGCCCATGTGTCTGTTCTCTGACTGGCATGGACCTCATTCAGTTCAATGACCCGAACTAGTCACCACGATTTTCAGTCACGCCAAAAGTAGGATACACTCGGAGAACTACCTAAACATATATTCACTAGGGGGAGATTTATCCTCTTGTGCAGAGGAGACGTTGACTAGTTGCCTATAGCAACCAATCAGATTGCTTCTTTAATTTTTAAAAATGCCTTTAAAATATGAAAGAAGCGATCAGATTGGTGGCTATGGCCTACTGGTCAACTTTTCCTTTACACACATTTGATTGATTTGAATGGGGTCCGTGACGATTTGAGCACAGATACGTGAGCAGACGATTTTGAGCTTCTGCAAAATTATCTGTGCCTCGGAGGCTCTAATCATGATGTGAATGCAGCCTTCCCTTTGAAAACATAGTGACAATAACAGCAGAGAAAAACCACGGTTAAGCGCATAAAATATATATTTTTTTTTTCGCTATTCCAAACAAAACAATATCACAAATAAATTGTCATGTATGAAGCCATACTAAGAATACATAAGCCTCATCACTGCAGGGTTGGTCTGCAGCATAAAACATTCCTTACTGTTAAAGGGGACATGTCGCGAGTTTTTTAGACCCCTAAACCATCATCCAAATATATTCTAAATAAAGCTTTGTAAAGTCTTCTTAATGCTGTATAATCAAGTAGTGGAATTTATAACATAGCACATGTTGTATATAAATTACCGGTCAAGAGTCATATGGGCATAGAGCTATGCTGAACATTCATGCAGTCCTCTCCCTAAACATGCCTTTCCTGGGTTAATTGACATCCCACAGACATTGCTAAAGCTGGCTGCTAATGGCTTATCACAGCCTAAGGGACATCATTTGAACCAGGAAGGGTGTGTTAAAGGGTTACAGATTTGTAAATTACTTCTATTTAAAACTCTTAAGCCTTCCAGTACTTAGCTGCTGTATGCTCCAGAGGAAGTTGTACAGTTCTTTTTCTGTCTGACCACAGTGCTCTCTGCTGACATCTCTGTCTGTGTCAAGAATTGTCAAGAGTAGGAGCAAATCCCCATAGAAAACCTTTCCCGCTCTGGACAGTTCCTGACATGGACAGAGGTAGCAGCAAAGAGCACTGTGGTCATACAGCAGCTGATGAGTACTGGAGTGCTAATTTTAAATAGAAGTAATTTACAAATCTGTTCACATTTTTGGCACCAGCTGATTTAAAACCATTTTTTTTCCACCAGAGTACCCCTTTAATGGCCAGACTGCTTGAATTGTCACCCTTGTACTACACATAGATAAGTCTTCAATAGTAATTTACATACCTTGCACACTAAGACCGGCATTTCATATGCCAATCTAATATTAAAGCCTGTACATGTCAGTGGCGCTGGATTTATTGAGAGACACTGACTTCTTAAAGTGTACCTGTCATTAGCAAAAATATTATCTATAATATAATCTGAAATTTTTAAAGAAAATGAAGTATCTCTCACAGAAAAGGATTGCAGTAAAACATGTTTTGCTATACACATGTTTATTCCCTTTGTGTGTATTGGAACTAAACCAAGAAATGGAGGAAAAAAAGCAAATTAGACATAATGTCACACCAAACTCCAAAAATGGGCTGGACAAAATTATTGGCACCCTTAACTTAATATTTTGTTGCACACTCTTTGGAAAAAACAACTGAAATCAGTCGCTTCCTGTAGTCATCAATAAGGTTCTTACACCTCTCAGCAGGAATTTTGGACCATTATTTCTTTGCAAACTGCTCCAGGTCTCTCTTATTGGAAGGGCACCTTCCCCCCCCCCCCCCCAAAAAAAAAGGTTAAGATCTCTCCACAGGTGTTCAATGGGATTTAGATCTGGACTCATTGCTGCCACTTCAGAACCCTCCAGCGCTTTGTTGCCATCAATTTCTGGGTGCTTTTTGACGTATGTTTGGGGTGATTGTCCTGCTGGAAGACCCAAGATCTAAAACACAAACCCAGCTTTCTGACACTGGGCTGTACAGTGCAACCCAAAACCTGTTGGTAATCCTCAGATTTCATGATGCCTTGCACACATTCAAGGCACCCAGTGCCAGTGGCAGCAAAACATTCCCAAAACATAATTGAACCTCCAACATATTTCACTGTAGGTACTGTGTTCTTTTCTTTGTAGGCCTCAAAAACTTCTATCTTGGTCTCATCTGTCCACAAGATGTTTCCCAGAAGGATTTTGGCTTAAGTTCATTTTGACAAAATGTAGTCTTGCTTTTTTATGTCTGTGTCAGCAGTGGATCCTCCTGGGTCTCCTACCATAGCAATTCATTTCATTTAAATGTCGACCAATAGTTTGTACTTACACTGATGCTCCCTGAGCCTGCAGAACTGCTTGAATATCTTTGGAACTTGTTTGGGGCTGCTTATCCACCATCCGGACTATCCTGCGTTGACACCTTTCATTAAGTACAGTGCCACTGGTTGCAAACTTCTTGATAATGTTGCACACTGTGGACAAAGGCAAATCTAGATCTCTGGAGATGGACTTCTAACCTTGAGAATGTTGATATTTTTCCATAATATTGTCCTCAGACAGTTCTCTTCTTCTCTTTCTGTTGTCCATGCTTAGTGTGGCACACACAGACACACAATGCAAAAACTAAGTGAACTTCTCTCCTTTTTATCTGCTTTCAGGTGTGATTTTTATATTGCCCACACCTGTTACTTGCCCCAGGTGAGTTTAAAGGAGCATCACATGCTTGCAACAATCTTATTTTTCCACAATTTTGAAAGGGTGCTAATTATTTTGTCCAGCCCATTTTTGGAGTTTGGTGTGACATAATGTCCAATTTGCTTTGTTTCCTCCCTTTTTTGGTTTAGTTCCAATACACACAAAGGAAATTAACATGTGTATAGCAAAACGTGTTACTGCAATCCTTTTCTGTGAGAAATACTTCATTTTCTTGAAAAATGTCAGGGGTGCCAACATTTGTGGCCATGACTGCATATGTATATTTGTAGTATACATAGTTTAAAAAATTTGTATATTTTGTCCCTGCAGCTATTGTCTGTGTGTCTCTGTGATGAGACCAAATACAGGAAGTGTGGGTGGACAAGTAGGGCTCTGTGCACTGAGGACAAACAGGGCTCTGTACACTGAGGACAAGCAGGGCTTTGTGCAGTGAGGACAAGCAGGGCTCTGCAGTGAGGACAAGCAGGGCTCTGCAGTGAGGACAAGCAGGGCTCTGTGTAGTGAGGACAAGCAGGGCTCTGTGCACTGAGGACAAGCAGGGCTCTGTGTAGTGAGGACAAGCAGGGCTCTGTGCACTGAGGACAAGCAGGGCTCTGTGCACTGAGGACAAGCAGGGCTCTGTACAGTGAGGACAAGCAGGGCTCTGTACACTGAGGACGTGCAGGGCTCTGTACACTGAGGACAAGCAGGGCTCTGTACAGTGAGGACAAGCAGGGCTCTGTACACTAAGGACGTGCAGGGCTCTGTACACTGAGGACAAGCAGGGCTCTGTACACTGAGGGCAGGCAGGGCTGTGTGCACTGAGGGCAAGCAGGGCTCTGTACACTGAGGACAAGTAGGGCTCTGTACACTGAGGGCAAGCAGGGTTCTGTGTACTGAGGGCAAGCAGGGCTCTGTACACTGAGGACAAGCAGGGCTCTGTACACTGAGGACAAGCAGGGCTCTGTACACTGAGGACAAGCAGGGCTCTGTACACTGAGGACAAGCAGGGCTCTGTACACTGAGGACAAGCAGGGCTCTGTACACTGAGGACAAGCAGGGCTCTGTACACTGAGGACAAGCAGGGCTCTGTACACTGAGGACAAGCAGGGCTCTGTACACTGAGGGCAAGCAGGGCTCTGTGCACTAAGGGCAAGCAGGGCTCTGTACACTGAGGACAAGCAGGGCTCTGTACAGTGAGGACAAGCAGGGCTCCGTGCACTGAGGACAAGCAGTGTTCTGTACACTGAGGACAAGCAGTGTTCCGTACACTGAGGACAAGCAGGACTCTGTACAGTGAGGACAAGCAGGGCTCTGTGCAGTGAGGACAAGCAGGGCTCTGTGCAGTGAGGACAAGCAGGGCTCTGTACACTGGGGACAAGCAGGGCTCTGTACACTGAGGACAAGCAGGGCTCTGTACACTGAGGACAAGCGAGGCTCTGTGCAGTGAGGACAAGCAGGGCTCTGCAGTGAGGACAAGCAGGGCTCTGTGTAGTGAGGACAAGCAGGGCTCTGTGCACTGAGGACAAGCAGGGCTCTGTGCACTGAGGACAAGCAGGGCTCTGTACACTGAGGACAAGCAGGGCTCTGTGCAGTGAGGACAAGCAGGGCTCTGCAGTGAGGACAAGCAGGGCTCTGTGTAGTGAGGACAAGCAGGGCTCTGTGCACTGAGGACAAGCAGGGCTCTGTGCACTGAGGACAAGCAGGGCTCTGTACAGTGAGGACAAGCAGGGCTCTGTACACTGAGGACGTGCAGGGCTCTGTACACTGAGGACGTGCAGGGCTCTGTACACTGAGGACAAGCAGGGCTCTGTACAGTGAGGACAAGCAGGGCTCTGTACACTGAGGACGTGCAGGGCTCTGTACACTGAGGACAAGCAGGGCTCTGTACACTGAGGGCAAGCAGGGCTCTGTGCACTGAGGGCAAGCAGGGCTCTGTGCACTGAGGACAAGTAGGGCTCTGTACACTGAGGGCAAGCAGGGTTCTGTGTACTGAGGGCAAGCAGGGCTCTGTACAGTGAGGACAAGCAGGGCTCTGTACACTGAGGACAAGCAGGGCTCTGTACACTGAGGACAAGCAGGGCTCTGTACACTGAGGACAAGCAGGGCTCTGTACACTGAGGACAAGCAGGGCTCTGTACACTGAGGACAAGCAGGGCTCTGTACACTGAGGGCAAGCAAGGCTCTGTGCACTAAGGGCAAGCAGGGCTCTGTACACTGAGGACAAGCAGGGCTCTGTACAGTGAGGACAAGCAGGGCTCCGTGCACTGAGGACAAGCAGTGTTCCGTACACTGAGGACAAGCAGTGTTCCGTACACTGAGGACAAGCAGGACTCTGTACAGTGAGGACAAGCAGGACTCTGTGCAGTGAGGACAAGCAGGGCTCTGTGCAGTGAGGACAAGCAGGGCTCTGTACACTGGGGACAAGCAGGGCTCTGTACACTGAGGACAAGCAGGGCTCTGTACACTGAGGACAAGCAGGGCTCTGTACACTGAGGACAAGCAGGGCTCTGTACACTGAGGACAAGCAGGGCTCTGTATACTGAGGACAAGCAGGGCTCTGTACACTGAGGACAAGCAGGGCTCTGTACACTGAGGACATGCAGGGCTCTGTACACTGAGGACAAGCAGGGCTCTGTACACTGAGGGCAAGCAGGGCTCTGTACACTGAGGGCAAGCAGGGCTCTGTGCACTGAGGGCAAGCAGGGCTCTGTACACTGAGGACAAGTAGGGCTCTACACTGAGGGCAAGCAGGGTTCTGTGTACTGAGGGCAAGCAGGGTTCTGTTTACTGAGGGCAAGCAGGGTTCTGTGTACTGAGGGCAAGCAGGGCTCTGTGCACTGAGGACAAGCAGGGCTCTGTGCACTGAGGACAAGCAGGGCTCTGTGTAGTGAGGGCAAGCAGGGCTCTGTGCAGTGAGGACAAGCAGGGCTCTGTACACTGAGGACAAGCAGGGCTCTCTACACTGAGGACAAGCAGGGCTCTGTGCACTGAAGCTCACACAGCAGGATGATTGACAAGCCAGGAGCCTGCACAGAGCCCTACTTGTCCTGCCCTCACTTCCTGTATTTGGACTCTTCACAGCGGAGCCTTAGAAATCTACGCCAGATACAATCGGCATACATTTCAGATACTGGTGTACATTATAATAAGCGCGATAAATCCCCAACTAAGTTTTCAAAAGTGGTGGGCACTGCATAAGGGGCCCAAAAAGTCACACATTATTGTGCAAATGGTCTTTGCACAAAAATTATTATTTATAGCAAAAATAGGTGTGTTAACAATGAAAACTGTCCCCTTTCTATATAATGCAGCATGAGGCAGATTATACTGGGATAGCTTTAAGATGCTATTACAGTCCAATATAACGGCATGGGGGCAGTTCAGGGGCCTAACCATTTGTGACAGATTCCCTTTAAAGTTAATGATTAGATTATGAAACTATAGTTGAGACATTCATTTATAGAAACACTAAACCTAAACTACAAACTGCTGGTGCTTTTTATTTACACAAGATTTTGCATTCTTAAAGAATTTTTTTTCTTAATATTTAATATTGTAATGTAAGCAAAATGTATAAATGTAGCACTATTTATTCTTTATATATACATATATTCTGTATACTGTATATGTATTTATTGCACTGCACCTGAGTTACAGTATAAATATTGTTAATTATTGCCCATCACTATCGGGGCTTTTGCCACTGTTGCTATCTTTTACTGCCTTGCTTCCAGTCACTTGCTGTGCAGGGCAATGAAGTACAGCCCCATTCACTTGAATACAGATGTGTTGCCTTTCCCTGCTAAGCATGATGGACTATCTTGCATAAAAGATAGGCAGCAGCATTGTGGATCCACAGAACACGTTACTTTCAGGGACATAGCAACATGAAAACAGTCTGATACTAGGAAACCAGGAGTTTTTTCCCCCGTATAATTTCAAGAGACATTATTGTCAGCAAATGGCCTGTTAGGTGCTGCTGTTTTCTCATTTTCAATTTCACTTAAAAAAAAAAAAAAATTCTTGCAAATTTCCCATAGGCCTTAGAGTAAACTGACACCTGCTCTGTACAGATCACTTTTCATCAGTCATCTTATTATCAGATGCAGGATTAGAATGAAAGATGACACCTATATATTGACCGAACACAGTGAGGATGGATTTTGTGCATATGTTCTGTGATAACTTGAAAACACCTTAATAGAGTTATCTCAAATTTATCGTAATAACATGTTAGTGGAGGATACACAACCCTATAAAATTTGGCCAAAATCAGTCAATCAGATGGAGATGACTACTCCCTGTCAGCCTGTTCACCCACACTAAAAGTGAGCGCTTTGCTCATTACAACGTGAGAGTATAGTCAGTTGGCGCATGTGTTTTATGCAAAGAGCAGAGCGCTCACGTGACCAACGACTCCGCTTCACTAGGATGTGGAGTCGCAGACCATGATTATGTAAATTGAGCCATCAGGGCCCCGCATCTAGCGCGTAATTCACTGAATTTAGCGGAGGATCTTCTGGGGGACATATCTCAGGATCTACTGGACGTGATTTAGTAGGTGACCCCTCTTCGGACTTCTGTTTACCCACACTATAACCCGGTGTATAGTGTGGGTGAACAGGCTGACAGTTTTCCTTTACAAATAATAGTGTTTTATGGCACCAACCAAGAGCTATTGCAGTCAACATAGACAGAGGTACAATTCATTCCACCTTGCAAATTGGCATTAAAAAGGAGTTTTCCCTTTTGAATAGAAAAGCTTCAGAAAGGTTTCAGACAGATCTCTCTGATTGTGAGTTTCTTATTATCAATGACTGCAGCATGCTTGGCTGCTCTATGCTATAAAAATGGACATGAAGTGTTGCGAAGCAAAACCACAAAGAGCTTCTTTGGCCTTTAGTTATATGTATGTCAACTTAATTGGAGATATCAAGCAGTTTCCACCAGTGATGGACCAGCCATTTTATGGCATGAGGTTCAAAGTCAGTTAGATGACGAGGGTTAACTGTTAGGTAATATTCAACATTGCATCACGTTGAACACTTCTTATAGACAGAACAGTGTTCTGTGATGTGCTTGACTGAATAAGTATTGAAAAGGGCATACTCAACAACTGGAAAATCTTTATGACAAGAAAAAAACTCTAAACTTTTAAGACAAGATGTAGCCGTCATTCACGGCAGCATACGATTGAATCCATGTACCCATGCATTCGTCATGTCACAATTTACAATCTTTGAATGTTGGAATCACTTAATCACCTCATAGTAAAAAAAATAATTGAGAACAACAATGCTGAGGCAGACAAAGTTTATTTCGAAAGTGTGCAGGGTCTGGAGCCAGTGTTATATTTAGCAGAAGAAGTAATGTTAAAGAACTAACATATGGGTTAAAAAGGGATTGGTTAATGGTTTGTTAGGAATAGTTACCGATATGGTTTATGCACCAGGACAGACACCTCTTAAGCAGCTGCCCTTAGTGGTATGTGTCAACTTTAAAATATATATACGGGAACAACAGTAAATGGATATGTCCCTATTGACCTGTTGCACGCACTTGGTGGACGGACAAAGTGTCATGTTCATGGACTCACTTTCTGCTTATTCTGGCTTGGGCAGGAGTGACAAGCCATAAATCGCAAGAGCTAATACTACCTAGTATGGTAGTGGATATTGGTGAAAAAAAAGTGCACACTTTCAAGAGTGTGCAGATTAGAAGACCTATTGTTTATTTCGAAAGATTGCAACGCCTATCAAAGATAAAACTTTTAAAACTACAGATAAAAGAAAAGGAGACACTTAATTGTTTGCAATGAGAAAGCGTTAATGTTAATGCATAAAAATTAAAATATCATTTGGATTGATAACTACACGATATAGACAATTGAAACAAAGTGAATATGTTATTTTTACCCCATGAAGCTAGCATAGGTTTAGATTGGACTGTTAAATCAGCTCCTTACTTTAAACAAAAGTTGTTTTTTGTGCGACCAGTTATCCGTTGAAATGCCATCACTCACTTTACCATAAAATGTATGGCACAACCAAAAAAATACTATTTGTGTGGGGAAATTAAAAAGAAAACCGCAATTTTGCTAATTTTGGAAGGTTTCGTTTTCACGCCGTACAATTTATGATAAAAGTGACATGTGTTCTTTATTGTTTGGGTCAATACAATTAAAATGATACCCATGATAACATACTTTTCTATTACTGTTGCGCTTAGAAAAAAATCACAAACTAGTTAGTACGTTTAAGATCCCCCGATTTTGAAGACCTATAACTTTTTCATTTTTCTGTATAAGCGGCGGTATGAGGGCTCATTTTTTGCACCGTGATCTGTACTTTTTATTGATACCATATTTGCTTATATAAAATTTTTAATACATTTTTTATCAATTTTTTTGGGAATAAAATGTTATAAAAAAGCAGCTATTTTGGACTTTTTTTTTTACGTTCACGCCGTTCACCGTACGGTATCATTAACATTTTATTTTAATAGTTCAGATATTAACGCACGCGGCGATACCAAATATGTATATAAAATATTTTTTTTACACTTTTTGGGGGTGAAATAGGGAAAATGGGGCAATTTACGTTTTTATTTTTTTTTTATTGGGGGAGGGGGTTTTCAATTTTTTTTTACTTTATTTTTTTACTTTTATTTTTACACTTTAATAGTCCCCATAGGGGACTATTTAAAGCAATCACTCGATTGCTAATCCTGTTCAGTGCTATGTATAGGACACAGCACTGATCAGGGTTATCGGTCATCTTCTGCTCTGGTCTGCGGGAAGGCAGATCAGAGCAAAAGACTCCCGGAAGACAGCGGAGGCAGGTGAGGGGACCTCCGGCTGCCGTGCTGGATGATCGGATTGCCGCGGCAGCGCTGAGGGTGATCCGATCATCCAATTAAGTGACCGCGATGCTGCAGATGCCGTGATCTGTCTTGATCACGGCATCTGAGGGGTTAAAGGCGGACATCCGCAGGATCGCGGATGTCCGCCATTACCGGCGGGTCTCTGGCTGCTGTCAACAGCGGGGACCTGCCGCGCATGATCCGGGCATCGCTCCGATGCCCGCAGTTATGCTTAGGACGTAAATGTACGTCCTGGTGCGTTAAGTACCACATCACCAGGACGTACATTTACGTCCTTTATCGTTAAGGGGTTAAGGACCAAGCCATTTTTTGCAAATGTGACCTGTGTCACTTTATGTATTAATAATTCTGGGATGCTTTTATGCATCATACTGATTCTGAGATTGTTTTTTTTTTTTGTGACATACTCTACTTTATGTTGGTGGTAAATTTTCATTAATACTTGCATAATTTTTGATTGGAACATTTAGCATTTGACATTTGCATTCTAACATTTAGCATTCTAACTTTGAAACTATCTGCTTGTAAGGAAAATGACATGCCAAATAAATTATATATTGATTCACATATACAATATGTCTACTTTATGTTGGCATCATAAAGTTGACATGTTTTTACTTCTTGAAGACATTAGAGGGCTTCAAAATCTGAAGTTTTTAGGGACCAGTTCAGTTTAGAAGTGAATTTTAGGACCTTTAAGTTATAAATCCCCAATAAATTAACCCATTATGAAAACTTTACACCACAAAATATTCAAAATGACATTCAGTAAGTTTGTTAACCCTTTAGGTGTTTCACAGGAATAGCTGCAAAGTAAAGGAGAAAACTCAAAATATCAATTTTTAACACTAACATGTTATTGTAGCCCCATTTTTTTTTTTTACAAGGGGTAACAAAATAAAAAGCCCCACAAAATTTGTAACCCCATTTCTTGTAAGTATGGAAATACCTCATATGTGAATGTAAAGTGCTCTGCAGGTGAACTACACGGTTCAGAAGGGAAGGAGCAACATTAGGCTGAAATGGTTTTTGGGGGGCATTTCGCATTTAGGAAGCCCCTATGGTGACAGAACAGTGGGAACCCCCAACATGGCACTCCATTTTGGAAGCTACACCTCTCAAGGAATGTAACAAGGGGTACAGTGGGCCCTAACTCCCTACAGGTGTTTCACAACATTTTGTTTTACACTAAATTGCTGGTGTTACTCCAAATTTTGCATTTTTTTTTACAATCGGAAATAGGAGAAAAATGCTCTGCTGGCGAACTACAGGGCTCAGAAGGGAAGGAGCAGAATTTGGCTTTTGGAGAGAGAATTTTGCTGAAATGGTTTTGGGAGGACATGTCGCATTTAGATAGCCCCCACGGTGCCAGAACAGCGGGAACCCCCACCCACACACTTTGCACTCCATTTTGGAAACTACAGCCCATATAGAATCCATTTAGGGGTGTAGCAAGTTTTTTGACCCTAAAGGTGCTTGAGTAAAGTTTGTAGAACTAAGCAGTGAAAATGACATTTAAAATTTTGATTCATATTTTACACTTTTAGCACCAGTTTTTTTCACTTTCACAAAAGTATGAAGCTACACCTGACAAGGTATTCATCTAGGGGTATAATGAGAATTATTTTTAGTTTCGTTAGGGGTTTAACAAGGTGGTGAAAATATAAAACTACACCAGCCAAAGTATTCATCTAGAGGTATAATAGGAATTTTACATTTTGTTAAAAGATTTGCCGATTAGATTTTTGGAAATAATGTAATGGAGAAAAAGGGGAATATTACTGAATTGCTCACTAATAAGTAATAATGTAATTCCAAGGGTGCGTTTAGGGTTATTCAAAGTAATTGTAAAAATTATTAAAGGGGACAAATTCAGGTATCAAAAGACATGTGATACATTTTGAAACAGTCTTGAGTGTACAGACCGAGCTTGTGGGGACATGTCTCACAGTAGTGTTTGGTGTCTTTTTGATGCCACGTTTGGAGCATATGAGACACCTCTTCTGTAGCCTACTCCCCGATTCTCTACGGGGAACTACTCCAGGAAAATGTTGCCCTGGTACTATTCTGCTCTCCGATCCTATGGCGCTGCTTCCCTCCCCTTCCTGATCGCCGAAAGGCCTTGATAACATTTTCCTGAAATTGCAGGAATGTCCCTGTATTTCCTGCACGTTTGTACAGCACAAATGAATTATACATGGCAATTTGGAGGAGGTGCAGTGCCAATTTCTTATACCAGGCCCGTGTTTTGTGAAGGGCTGCAAGACCTGATCAGACGGATCCACCTCTCCCATGAACTTATTATACTCCCGGATACACACAGGTTTAGGGGCTCTATCTGTGGTACCACGGACTTGGACAGGGCTGGATCTGTCTGGGTGTATGGTGGTTAGCACATGGACATCACGCTTGTCCCTGTACTTCACAAGCATCATGTTATCCTTGCACACAGCCTTGCTTTCCCCCTTCTTCAATGTTTGCCATACAAATTCTTTTGGAAGATCCGTTTGGTTTTGCCTAATGGTACCACAGGCCATAGTACACTTGGCAAACCGGCATTGTAGTAATGGGACACTAGTCAATGGTCAAGATAGATATTATACCCTTGATCTAGCAGGAGGTGAACTAGATCCCATACTATTTTTCACGTTGTTTTTAGTACAGAGGGACACTCTGGGGGCTCTATTGTTGAGTCTTTTCCCTCATAGACTCTAGATATGTGTGTGTGTATCCTGTTGCGCTCTTGCACAATTTATAAAGTGTTACCCCATACCTGGCCCGTTTGTTAGGCAGGTATTGCCTAAAGTGCAACCTTCCCTTGAAGTGCACAAGCGCCTCATCCACTGCAATTTCTTTTTCAGGGGTGTACACTTTTTGGTTTAAATACTTGACAAGGGGCTGAATTTTAAATATGCTATCAAAACTGGGAGCACTGGGAGGTGGGGCAATTTTCATTATTAGCATAATGTAAGAATTTGTGGTGAACTTCAAACTGAGCCCTTGGCATGACAGAACAGTACAATGGAGTATGGTAAATCATATCATTACTCCAATAAGAGCGAATTGTGGGATTTTATTTATACCCATTTTTAATACCCATATTTAGCGATAGGGCGGATTTAATTTTTTCAACTCCAGTGGATTGGTTGGCCTGGCATGATATGGTTAGGCCTGGCATGATATGCCTGTGGATGGGTCGTAATAAATTGCTCGCCATACCTGTTGGTTTCCTCCACTAATATGCTTATCAACTCTTCTGAAAAGAAGAGCTGAAAAAAATCAGCTTTTTTAACCCCGTGGTGTTAACATGAATGCCTGCAGTGGCCACAAATTCAGGCAAATGGAGTATAAAGCTAGAAGCCGGAGCCCACTCAGAGATGGTACTAGGAACTGGCTCAGTACTATGCCTAAGACGGTGACGAGGAGGTTCCTCATCAGAATCAGTAGAGGATGGGGAAGAAGAAGAGGGCAAATATAGCAACTCTTCGCGGTCTGAATCTGAGGAAGTGTTGTACGTGCGACGCCTTGACATATTTTCAGAAGACACTTTTAGTTTAGAAAAAACAGTGGCGAAGTGTCTCTGATGTAACAACACTAGTACTATATATATATATATATATATATATATATATATATATATATTTTTTTTTATTAATTCTTTTTTTTACCCCGGAAAAAAAACAAGTGTGCGCTACACACAACAAAACAGTGGCAAACTGTCACCGCTGTCCTGAATAGATCCCTAGAACTAAGCTGGCGGTGAGACCAGTATAGAGAGAAAAAAAACTAGCAAGCTGTCACTACTATCACAAATCAGTGACAAATCACTACCACTGTAATATTATATAACTTTTTTTAACACTTTTTTAAAATATTTTTTTTGTAACTAACGGAAAAACTGAAACAAAAAGCAAAACTTTAGGGCCACTAGAAATGAAAACACAGCGGCGAACTGTCACTGCTGTCACAAATCAGGGCCGGACTAGGTAAGAACCTAAAAGGGTAGTATGGAGGTGTACAAGGTGGTGATGGGTGTTACGTTATGCGCTCTGGCCACACACACTGGCCGTGAGCCATGGTCCCCTTACCTGCTGCTGCCAACGGGGCTGGGACTCCATTCGAGCCCCAGTCCGTTACTCTCCGAGTGTTTCTCCTGTCTCCGTCTCTGCCTCTCTGCTCCGGCGTGTCAGAGCTTTAAGATTTAAAGGGCCAGTACACTTATTAGTGTAATTCACCTGTGGCTCATTTATAAATTCCTCCACCCTCCTCACTCCTCTGCTGGATCTTTGTTGCCTTGTGCCTTAGAGAAAGCGTTGCTAAGTATTGCCTTGCCATGTACCTGATCCCTTGCTTTGTGACTTTGACCTTACTCCTGCTAAGTCTTGACTACACTACTGTGCCGCCTGCCTTGACCTTTTGCTATCCACACTACAAGCTGCCATATCCCTCCTGTGCCTCGTATCTCCTCAGCCGCCTGTGTGGTCAAGCCATGCCAGGGGTAGCGACCTGGGTGCCGCCTTCCGCAGCAAGTCCATCCAGCTTTGCGGCGGGCTCTGGTGAAAACCAGCTGCACCTTAGACTCCACTCCCTGGTACAGTCCGAGTCATCTGCCACACAGGTCCAGCGGATCTACATCCACAGGTGTTCCTGTCTTCGGAAACGTGAGTGTTACAATGGGATGAAAGGGTGGCAGGCACTTCAGGGGCACTGACAGTAATTTTTATTATTTGTTCTTCACTGTAACTGTCAGGATTCGGCAGGCTGGAGGTGGATCCTCTGTGTCAGAGAGGGATTGGCGTGGACCGTGCCGGCGGACCGGTTCTAAGTTGCTACTGGTATTCACCAGAGCCCGCCGCAAAGCGGGATGGTCTTGCAGCGGCGGTAGCAACCAGGTCGTATCCACCGGCAACGGCTCAACCTCTCTGACTGCTGACATAGGCGCGGTACAAGGGATTAGGCAAGAGCAAGGTCGGACGTAGCAGAAGGTCAGGGCAGGCAGCAAGGATCGTAGTCAGGGGCAACGGCAAGAGGTCTGGAACACTGGCTTGGGATACACAAGGAACGCTTTCACTGGCACAATGGCAACAAGATCCGGCAAGGAAGGAAAGGGGAAGTGAGGTTATATAGGGAAGTGCACAGGTGAACACACTAATTAGAACCAGGCGCCAATCAGTGGTGCACTGGCCCTTTAAATCGCAGAGAGCCGGCGCGCGCGCGCCCTAGGGAGCGGGGCAGCGCGCGCCGGGACAGAACAGACGGGGAGCGAGTCTGGTAAGCGGGCCTGGATGCGAACCGCGAGCGGGCGCGTCCCGCATCGCGAATCGCATCCCGGCTAGGGACATTATCGCAGCGCTCCCGGTCAGCGGGTCTGACCGAGGCGCTGCGAACAGGAGAACGCTGCGAGCGCTCTGGGGAGGAGTGGGGACCCGGAGCGCTCGGCGTAACAGTAACTGTTATGGTCAGTGACAGACCTAGATTTCTTCACTGTAGCCTGTTCACTATCACAGGCTACAGCAGCTGGTGAATGAATGAATGGAATGCAGGGGTGTGGAAATTAAAAAAACAACTACTTGTCCAAGGGACTAAAGCGGAACACAATCTACTTGTCCCTCAAGAAAATCCACTTGACCTGGTAGATAAAATAATTTAACAAAATAGTATGTAAATTTTGTCTTTATTAGTTTCTGGACTTTCGTTTTTTCCTCCTCATCCTATACTAGCCATAACTCTTATTTTTCCATCTACAGACCCATATGAGGCTTGTTTTTTGCAGGGCCAAGTATACTTTGTAATGACACCTTTCATTTTCCCATAACTTTTTTCATTTTTCCATAAGAAAAAAATGCTAATTTGGGGGCTTTTTTTTCGCGATTCACGTTGTGGTTAAACGTACATATTATTTTGATACTTTAGGTCGGCCTGATTACACCAATACTAAATTTGTTTAGTTTCCAACATGTTTTAATAATCATTTTTTTTAATAAACTTTTTAATTTAAAAGAAAAATCCCAGACCCCTATAATATTGAAAATTTTTTCGTATACTGGGCTGTATGAGGGATCATTTTTTGGGCCGTAATATGCTGTTTGTATCGGTACCATTTTGGTATTGATCAGACTTATTGAACACTTTTTTTTACTTCATTTTTTTCTGTGATATGATGTAATAGGCATAAAAAACGCACTTCTGTGATTTTTTTTTTTTTAACACCATTTACCCTACAGGATATAAAATGTAATTTTTTTAATAGTTTGGCTAATTACGCACGTGCCAATACCAAATATGTTTATTTTTATTATGTTTACATATTTTTATATGGAAAAGGGGGGTTAGATTTAACTTTAAATATGGAAGGGGTTAATGGGTGTTTTTAAACTTTTATTAAACTTTTTTTTTTTTTTTTTTAAATACACTTTTTTTTTAGGAGGAATCATTTAAATTCCTCCTACAGATCAATGCAGTTCTATTGAACTCCATTGATCTGTGTTCATTTGGTTAAGCCTGCTCAAGGCAGGCTCAATCAAACGCAGATCTATGGGGCAGTCATGGATGCAGAGGTAAGCCCTCCGGCCACCTCCATAGGGGATCGCCCCCCGCGATTGTGCCCTGGTGTGGGCCATCCCTAAAGATCCCTTTAGACACCGGTGTCAACTTTGACAGAGGTGATCTAAAGGGGTAATAGCCGCCCGCGGCACTGCTGGCATTGTAACACTTTTATAGAACTTTATATAACTGTACTGTCACTGTTATATGCAATGACAGTCACAATGAGTCACAATGCAGAGCCTCACGGCAGCCTGTCAGAACCACAGGCTACAGCACTGGATGGATGGATGGATGGAGGACAGCAGCAGGGATAAGGGGCACCACAGATCTTTTTTTTATAACTTTTTCTTTAGCTTTTATAAAAGCTTTTATAAACTGTAAGTTACAATGTAGCTCTTCACTGTAGCCTGTCAGATCCACAGGCTACAGCAGTAGGGATGGATGGATGGATGGATGGATGGAGGACAGCAGCAGGGATAAGGGGCACCACAGCTCTAATTTTTCTTTAGGCCTCTTTCACACTATGAAATATCTCCGTTTAGGAACTTCCGTCAGAAGTTCCGTCACTATATCGGCGAAACCCGGCCGTTACAAAACCCCTGACGCCCGTGACTAAATTGCATTGCAGCCTATGGGGTTTTGTAACTGCCCGTTTGCACCCGTATATGCCCGTAATTCATTACGGGCATTATATAGTGACGGGACATCGTGGCGGAAAAATTACTGCATGCAAATTACTGCATAAGGTATTCTGCTGGAAGGGGTCAAGGACCAGGCCAATTTTCATTTTGCTTTCGTTTTTTCTTCCTCCCCTTCTAAAAATCATAACGCTTTCAATTTTGCACCTACAGACCCATGTAGAGGCTTGTTTTTTGAGTCACCAATTGAACTTTGTAATGACATTACTTATTTTATATCAACATTTGCAGAAAAAGACAAAAGAACATTATTTCTGGGGTGAAAAAAACACCATTTTATAACTTTTGGGGGCTTCCGTTTCTACGCAGTGCACTTTTCGGTAAAAAATGACACGTTATCTTTATTCTGTAGGTCGATACGGTTACAAGAATACCTAATTCATGTTGGTTTTATTTTACTATTTAAAAAAAATTATAACCTCATGCACCAATATTAGTATGTTTAAAATTGTCCTTTCTGACCCCTATAATAATTTTTTTTTCCGCATAAGGGGCTATATGAGGGCTCATTTTTTGTGCCGTCATCTGTAGTTTTTATTGGTACCATTTATATTTTGATGGGACTTTTTGATCGCTTTTTATACATTTTTATGGTAAATGGAAAACATTTTTATTTGTTTAAATAATCTTATATTTCAATAGTTTGGACATTTATGCATGCGGCAATACCACATATTATTATTTTTATTACATTATTTTATTAAAAAAATGGGAAATGGGGGGGGATTCAAACTTTTATTAGGAAGGGGTTAATTCACTTTTATAAATTATTATTATTTTTTTTACAATTTTTATTATTTTAGTTCCTATAGGGGGCTATACCATGCAGTCTTTCAATTACATACACTGTTTAATGCTATGCCATAGCAAGCATTCATCAGTGTTATCGGTCCTCTGCTAGCTTGCTTATGGTTCCTGGAGCAGCAAAGGACTGATCGGATGGCGAGGAAACAGATAAAGGGCCTCCCGCCATGCCAATTTTAGCGTGATGGTCCTGATCAGCTCCGCCGTGATCAACTTTGATCGCAGAGTCTAAAGGGTTAATGCCAGGCATCGTCCCGATCGGCGATGTCCGGCATTAACTGTGGGTCCTGGCTGCTGACAGCAGTCGGGACCCACCGGGTTTAAAGTGTGGTCTGCTAGTGAGCACTTTTCAAAGAGGTGATGGGACCAAAGCGTACCGGTACGCTTTGGTCCTTAACCCCTTAAGGACTCAGGGTTTTTCCGTTTTTGCACTTTAGTTTTTTCCTCCTTACCTTTTAAAAATCATAACCCTTTCAATTTTCCACCTAAAAATCCATATTATGGCTTATTTTTTGCGTCGCCAATTCTAATTTGCAGTGGCATTAGTCATTTTACCCAAAAATGCACGGCGAAACGGAAAAAAAAATCATTGTGCGACAAAATCGAAAAAAAGACGCCATTTTGTAACTTTTGGGGGCTTCCGTTTCTACGCAGTGCATATTTCGGTAAAAATTACACCTTATCATTATTCTGTAGGTCCATACGGTTAAAATGATACCCTACTTATATAGGTTTGATTTTGTTGCACTTCTGGAAAAAATCATAACTACATGCAGGAAAATTTTTACGTTTAAAAATGTCCTCTTCTGACCCCTATAACTTTTTTTATTTTTCCACGTACGGGGCGGTATGAGGACTCATTTTTTGCGCCGTGATCTGAAGTTTTTATTGGTATGATTTTTGTTTTGATATGACTTTTTGATCACTTTTTATTCATTTTTTAATGTTATAAAAAGTTACCAAAATACGCTTTTTTGGACTTTGGAATTTTTTTGCGCGTACGCCATTGACCGTACGGCTTAATTAATGATATATTTTTATAGTTCGGACATTTACGCACGCAGCGATACCACATATGTTTTTTTTTTTTTTTTTACACTGTTTTATTTTTTTTATGGGAAAAGGGGGGTGATTCAAACTTTTATTAGGGAAGGGGTTAAATGACCTTTATTAACACTTTTTTTTACTTTTTTTTTGCAGTGTTATAGGTCCCATAGGGACCTATAACACTGCACACACTGATCTCTCATCCTGATCACAGGCGTGTATTAACACGCCTGTGATCAGCATTATCGGCGCTTGACTGCTCCTGCCTGGATCTCAGGCACGGAGCAGTCATTCGTCGATCGGACACCGAGGAGGCAGGTAAGAGCCCTCCCGGTGTCCGATCAGCTGTTCGGGACGCCGCGATTTCACCGCGGCGGTTGCGAACAGCCCGACTGAGCAGCCGGGATACTTTCAGTTTCTCTTTAGAAGCGGCGGTCAGCTTTGACCGCCGCTTCTAAAGGGTTAATACCGCACATCGCCGCGATCGGCGATGTGTGGTATTAGCCGCGGGTCCCGGCCGTTGATTAGCGCCAGGACCCACGCGATATGATGCGGGATCGCGGCGCGATCCCGCTTCATATCGCGGGAGCCGGCGCAGGACGTAAATATACGTCCTGCGTCGTTAAGGGGTTAAGGTGTTCAGGAGCAACCATCTCATCAATCCCAAAGCATGAACATGAGCAGAGTGCAGAAGTGCTGGCCAGCATGAGGCTTTGGCTGGGTTCACACTACAGAATTTTGAAAATTCTGCTGCATGAAGATAAAATGTATTTGAATGGGTTTTCTGTGAACCTATTCACAGTGCAGAATTTTCTGGGTGCATTTCCATCAGAAAATTCTTTTCAAATAATTCTGCCAGAACATTGAACCTGCTCAATCTTCTGGTGGACTCTGCGCCACAGATATCGCCCTCTGTCGGGACAGCAATGTCTGTGCGGTTCTAGCGCTGACTGATACAGTTGGCTGCGGATTCTGTAGTATTAAATCGGCAGCTTCAAAATGTGCAGGATACTGTACGTGTAAATACACACTTAAAGATCGTCAGGAGACATATCAGAGAAACTTTGGCTCTTAATGATACTGCATTTCTACGTGCAATGAGGTACAGAATGCGGTCAGCAGCAAGGAGTTAGGGATACCAGGACCTTTAAAAATGCTTAATAACAACTTGTCAATGTCCCTGGGCAAATTAATGTTATCAACAATCCCTAGAGGAAATTGCATTAAAAGTTTCATTATGAAGTAAGTGTGTCAAAATAGGTGATTGAATCCTCAGCCGAGTCACTAATTGTGTAAGAGTCTCTCAAATGTATTACCAGTGATACATTACATATGTTTACTAAAGTAGTGCACTGAGAACCTTGCTAAACACTGGGGCAGATCATAACCTGAATGTTGCAGTTGCCCATAGCATCCATTTTTTCATTCTTAAAATGCATCTGAAAAATGAAAGAAGCAATCTGATTGATGGCTATCGGCAACTGCAACACTTTTCCTCTCCACAGGTTTTGATAAACCTTCCCTGCTGTCTTTAAACGTATGACTGCTGGCCAACCAGCTTCTCAATCTGCAGGCAGTGATCGCTTTATAAAGATTGGGATACTAGATATAAGCCATAGAAGTAGCTGCTGAAATTATAGGGGTAGTCCGGCGAAAACAACTTATCCCCTATCCACAGATTAGGCGATTAGTGTCTGATTTGGGAGGACGGTCTGACCGCTAGGACCCATGCGATCTCCTGCCCGCCGCCCCAGCTCTCTGAGAGTAGCGCACACTACATTTGTTGTATTTTGCATATTTCTTCTATCTAAAAATTAATCCTTAATCCTTCCAGTGCTCTTTGCTGACACCTCTGTCCATGTTACAAACTGTCCAGAGTAGAAGCAAATCCCCACGAACAGAGGTGTCAGAGCACTGTGGTCAGACTGGAAAGAACTACACAACTTTCTCTGTAGCATACAGTAACTGAAGTAATTTACAAATCTGTTTAATTTTCAGGCACCAGTTGATTTGAAAACATTTGTTTTTCACCGGAGTACCCCTTTAAGTAGTAATTGGAGATATTTTTCTACACTCAGTTTTGTGGATCTCTGTTTTTGCTGCAATTTCAGAAAAAACAGCAAAAATGCAGTTTGAGAATTTATCCCATGACTTTATGGCAGGACTTTTTCCACAGATTTAAATGGTTACTGTCACATATTAAAAAAAAAACTTTTGAAATGTCACAGATACATGTCAAAAGTTTTGATTGCGACAAATGGACTTCAAAGGTGCGGTGGATCTTTTAATTGGACAAGGTCTCTGTTCTGTAGAATCAGCCGTGCTTAGCGCGATGTAGTGCGCATTACTCGCTGAGAGTGTGGAAGTAAGTCTCTGACATGTCAAAAGTTTTTTTTTAAGTAGCAGGTACACTTGAACTTGTCAAAAACTTAATTCAAGAAGTAAAAATGCACATAAAGAGTTTCTAATGTGTAGTTCCTTTCTGTTTACGTTTCAGACCCACGAGTGAAAGGATGGTTTATGTTAGATAACTACATCCCCACCTTTATTTGCACCATCCTGTATTTATTTATTGTGTGGATAGGACCGAAGTACATGAAGAACAGAGAACCGGTATCCTGCAGAGGGATTCTAGTGGTGTATAACCTTGGCCTTACACTTCTCTCACTGTATATGTTTTATGAGGTAAGATTTATTATATCATTGAACATGGCAAAGTTATTTCACAATCACTATCATTTTTCCTGAAGATTCTTCCTCTGTGTCGGTGACTGGTTTGACTTTCCTAGTACACAGTGTTGAGTTATCATTTAACTTGTGACCTAAAAAATCCTTTAGCAGTGAGGGAGGCAAAATGTTCCCTATTGAAATCAAAATGTTGGGCCATTCAAAAATATAATAGCAATAGGTACCAAAGTATTTCTTACTTATTTTGGAGACCTTTGGCCAGTGTGGAAAAACCACCAAAGATTGGTGATTTTCTTTTACCCACTTTACTCTTATTTCCTTCTAGCCTTGAGAAAGCATGTTGCAATATGTATAGACTAGCTGAGTACCCGGCGTTGCCCGGTTTTTCCTTCCAAATCCTTTTTGGGGAGGAAAATAAACAAAGGAGGAAGCTTTTGACTTCATATGCAGTCCTCATATATTGTTGTCATATCCCAACCCCACATCCCGACCTCCTATCCAATCCTCCTATCTCGACCTCCTGTCCGGACCTCCTATACCGTCCTCCTATCCCGACCTTCTATCCCGACCTCCTATCCCATTCTCCTATCCAGTCCTCCTATCCCGTCCTCCTATCTCGACCTCCTATCCCGTCCTTCTATCCCGTCCTCCTATCCAGTCCTCCTATCCCGACCTCCTAACCCAACCTCCTATCCCGAGCTCCTATCCCGACCTCCTATCCAAACCTCCGATCCCGACCTCCTATCCCGACCTCCTATCCCGTCTTCCTACTATCGCAACCTCCTTTCCCGTCCTCATATCTCGACCTCCTATCTTGACCTCCTATCCCGTCCTCCTATGTCAACCTCCTATCCAGACCTCCTATCCCATCCTCATATCCCGTCCTCATATCCCGTCCTCCAATCCCGACCTCCTATCCCGACCTTATATCTTGTCCTCATATCCCGTCCTCTTAACCCAACCTCCTATCTTGACCTCCTATCCCATCCTCCTATCTTGACCTCCTATCCCGTCCTCCTATCCCGACCTCCTTTCCCGTCCTCATATCTCGACCTATCTTGACCTCCTATCCAGACCTCCTATCCGACCTCATATCTCATCCTCATATTCCGTCCTCCTATCCCGACCTCCCATCCCGTCCTCATATCCTGACTCGTAATATATGTACCAGGTAATGAAATAGCTCCAGCCTAACGGAAATGAGATGGAAACATACATTTCCCATTGATTTGCATGGGACTTTAAAAAAAAACCCTGACCCTCACAAATGGGGGTAGTTAAGGGTTAAATTAACTATCCTATATTTTAAGTGGACATATAAGTAACATGTGACCAAGTATTATCGAAATATCTCCAGCCGTTTGGAAGTTATGCAGTAACATATATTTCCCATAGACTTGTATGGGACTTTAAACATAAGCCCCGCCCCTGGCAAATGGGGGTGAGTAAGGGTTAAATTACCTATCCTATGTTTGTTGTTGACATATAAGTAACATGTGTGCCAAGTTTCATGTTAATTTCTTTAGCCGTTTGAAAGATTTTGTGGAACATACATACATACATACATACACACACAGACACACGTTGAGTTTTATATATATAGATTACAAATTGCACTTGCTTTCCTACACATTTTTGTTAATATCTAGGGGCAAAACATCCATTTAAACATGCCTATAAACATTAGAATAGATGTACAAGGCTACTGCTGCACAGCCCCCATTCACTTCAGTGGTAGCTGAGCTGCAGTAACCCAGCACAGCTATTGAACAATGTACGGAGCTGTCTGGTTCGTTTCTGTTTCAGTTTGTATGCAGGTGCAGCAGCTTTGGCAAATAGCTGATTGGCTTCTGTGCATACTACTGATCTGTTCATGATTACCTATCCTGAGGTTAGCTATGAGGTAAATCGATGACAGAACCACACTGGAGGAATACCTTTGAGCCGGGCAGCTTTAAAAAGGGGACATTTACCATTTAATTTTGGTAACTGTTTTGTTGGGTGGCTGGTAGTAAGCCATCTGTAAAGAGAGGGTAGACCTGTTGTAGTTAGCGTTGGATAAGCAGTTTTTTTTATTTTTTTTATTTAACCTCTTTGTGACCTATGATGGTTCTAGTCTGTCATAGTGCCTCTCAAGGTGTATGGAGCAGGCTCCTGACTCAAGCCCACTCTATACCCAGCGACCTCTTGTTTAAAGGAACATTTAAACCATCCCAGGTGGTCTAGTGGGAGGCAGTGCGATTGTGGGGAGGCAATCCACTGTAGAGGTAGCCGGAGGGCTTACCTCTTTTTCCCTTGTGTCCATGGCTCTGCATTTGATAGAGCCCACCTTAAGCATCTGCCAGATGAACGGAATTCTATAAAGACATTTGACATATATATGCCAGGACATTTCCCAGTGTATACAGTCTAACTGGGGCTCTAACGTGATATGCATAGAACCTTATCAAAACCTGTCCAGAGGAAAAGCTTCTGAATTGCCCATAGCAAACAATCAGATCACTTCCTTAATTTTTCAGAAGCCTTTTCAAAAATAAAAGAAGCGATCTGTTTGGTTGCTATGGGCAACTCAGCAACTTTGCCTCTGGACAGGTTTTGATAAATCTCCCCCTTAGTGCATGACCAGAAAAAAACACATCCTCATATTGCCAGATAATGGGACAAAGGTCTGTATGTAATGTTTTAAAGATCTGTATGTACTTTTACAATTTGTCTAAAGCTCTTAATAGTTAATTTCTGTCTTTTTAAGTACTGTTGGAATGTTCACACTCCAGACCAGCAAATAGATTTGGAATTTTTTGTCTTGGACACACAATGTTCTTTGTTACTGAAATGCAGAGTTTCACATCACTTACAGTAATCTACTTACTGATACAATATGTTTTTCTGTCTATGTAACAAAGGTTTTCATTTCATGGCCATCTATAAAGAAATGCACAAAGCTATATTGGAGGCAAGTGTTTGGACAGCATATGGCATCCCAGCTCCTTACATTTGCAAAAAAAACATAATATTCTGTAAAGTATGGTAGTTCATTTATACAGTGCACACAAAATAAAAATAATATTTTTTCTTACAAGATTCTGTCTATGGAAATAGATTGGTCTATTATGCTCCTCCTTAGTTATTTATTTATTTATTTTTGTCGCTTACTGACATATACCAAACAGGATACTTTTGGCCTATAACAGATCTCTAGCTGGATGTTTAGCTTGTACTTCAGGAACTTTCCCCACGTACATACTAAATGTTAGTGAAAATCGCAGTGTGGACCCAGCCTGAGCTGAGGGTTCTGGGTTATAGACTAATTCTAAGATACAGATAGTCAATGCATCTAGGAATCTTCTTCCATGGCAAATGTTCTGAATTGCTGCTATTGATGTTTATGGAAGTGTAAAAAGGCAAGTTGGCTCCTTAAGTGATCTAACTGGTTTACAAAGTCTACAGTTTTGTTGGTCACACCCGCTGTAGCCGTACATCACAGTGCTGCCCTAATGAAGCAGATTGAAAAAGCAGTCAACAATAAAGTATATTTATAGCTAGTAAATATTATCAAAAAGTACTGACTTGTTAACTTTAACATATGGTTTAGTCAACATATGGTCATATGTCTCAAAGAAATGCTGTCACATACTGTAACAGTTCTCATTAAATGCATTAGAATACTGCTACAAAATAAATAAGTGCCAACTGCCAAGACTCCTAACTGATCCTGAAAGTGAAGGGGTGATATGGCATCACCCATTAAGGACTTTATATATCTAGATAGATAGAAAATACTCTTTAACCCCTTTCCCTGTCAGTGAGTATTGACATTTTTGTAATTCTTTATTTTCTAAGAGCCATATTTTTCCACATGTAGAGGCTCACGAGAGCTTGTTATTTGGAAGAACAATTGTGTATTTTAAGTACAATCTTCATTTTGCCATAAAATGTACTGCAGAACAGAAAAATATTGAGGGCTGAAATAAAAAAACAACTTTTTTTGAGGGATTTAATTTTTGTGCAGTTCACTATGCAGTAAAGCTAAAATCTTTATTGTGCTGATCTGTACAATTACAGTGATACCTAACTTATATCATTTATGTTTTACTACGTTTACATATGTTTAAATGAAATAAAAAAAACTAACCATGCTTTGACTTGCCATATTCTTAATTGCATAGCTTTTTTTACTTTTGCTGCATGACTGCAACGTTTTTTGTGGTGTGACCTGTACTTTTTGTGATGTGATGAAGAATCAATAACAATATTAATTGGTTTCAGGATTACCATTGTATGTTAAGACAATAAAAATATGGAAACCTAGTAATTTGTACTGAAGCCCCAAAATGTGAAAGTGAGAATTAAATGGGTACTCTACTGGCCAGCATTCGGAACATTTACACCCAGATTTATCAAACTGTGTGAGAGGAAAAGTGGAGAGATTTTCCCCCAGCAATCAATCACAGCTCAGCTTTCACTTTACAAGAGCTCCTTAGCTGAGCTGTGATTGGTTGCTGTGGAAAAATCACTCCACTTTTTCTCTCACGGTTTGATAAATCTCACCTTTAGTTCCGAACGCTGTGTGCACGCGGTAAGAAGTAAGAAAGAGCAGCTGGAAGTTGTAAATCACTGTCTATGTAGAGGACGGGAGCTTCTTCAGGGTCCTGTACAGTACAAACAATGTTCTAAAAAAGTGAAATGAAGCCGCCTTCACCTGGTGTCCAAAGGAGCAACTAACCCTGGCACAGGTAAAAAAAAAAGAAGTACAGATCATGTGGTACCTTCTGAACTGTATGGAGGTACTACCAGATAGCCAGTCAGTGCATGCACTATATATATATATATATATATATATATATATATATATATATATAACTAGAAACTGGTATATACCACCAAAGATAAAGGTTAGGTCTCCCAATATATTAATACAAAAAAAAAAAACGTCACTTTTATTAGACCTCTTTAAGAAAAAATGTTTGTGAAAAATACAGTATTCTTATATAGATTTTTTGTACGTCACCATTTGTCTTAATGCTTGGCAATTTTGTCAGCGTCACACTTTAGTTCCTCATACACGGTTACAGCTGCCATTAATCCAGCATAACTCACAAAATTCTCATATGTGCTGCAATTTTATTACAGAGAAGAAAAAAAGAACACATCTGTCCATTTTTCATATCACAGCATCAACTTTTTGCTCATAGTTCCTCCAGCATCCATGCCAGTTTTTTTCTCTTTTGTCCCGGTATTGGTTACAGGAATACACTATTAGGCTAGATTCACACTACGAAATATCCGCCTGCAATTCCGCTGTGAAATTGCAAGCAGAAATTCCGCTTACTAAAATGTATAGTGTAGTGAATGGGTTTCCGTTCACAAATTCACACTTCGGAATTTGTGAAGCGGAATTTGTGAAAGGAAAATCCGCTTTAATCCGCGTTGCTCATTCTTCAGGCGGAAATACTCGCAGAACACATTGCAGTCTATTGGAGACTGCAGTGTCCGTACGGTTCTAGCGCCAACTGATTGAGAGATTCCGTAGTGTGAACCTAGCCTTAGGGTACGTTCACATGTTCAGGATCCTGCGCAGATTTGATGCGCTGGATTTGTAACTGCAGATTAGAAGCTGTGCTCAGTCATTTAGTTTACATTTAAATCTGCAGTAGAAAATCCTGTGCATCAAATCCTGTGCAGCAAATCTGCGTGCGTGTGAACGTACCCTTAAAGGGATTGCAAAAAATAGAAAAAACACAAGTGCAACAGAGCCAAAGTCCTATTCATGATTAGCACACATTATTTGTATATACAGTGGAGAAAAAAAGTATTTAGTCAGCCACCAATTGTGCAAGTTCTCCCACTTAAAAAGATGAGAGAGGCCTGTTATTCTCATCATAGGTATACCTCAACTATGAGAGTCATAATGAGAGAGAAAAAATCCATGAAATCACATTGTCTGATTTTTAAAGAATTTATTTGCAAATTATGGTGGAAAATAAGTATCTGGTCAATAACAAAAGTTCATCTCAATACTTTGTTATATACCCTTTGTTGGCAATGACAGAGGTCAAATGTTTTCTGTAAGTCTTCACAAGATTTCCACACACTGTTGGTGGTATTTTGGCCCATTCCTTCTTGCAGATCTCCTCTAAAGCAGCGATGTTTTGGGGCTGTCGCTGGACTCCAGGACCTTGAAATGCTTCTTATGAAGCCACTCCTTCATTGCCTGGGTGATGTGTTTGAGATCATTGTAATGTGAAAGACCCAGCCACGTTTCATCTTCAATGCCCTTGCTGATAGAAGGAGGTTTTCACTCAAAATCTCACCATACATGGCCCCATTCATTTTTTCCTTTACACGGATCAGTCGTCCTGGTCCTTAGCAGAAAAACAGCCGCAGAGTATGATGTTTCCACCCCCATGCTTCACAGTAGGTATGGTGTTCTTTGGATGCAACTCAGCATTCTTTCTCCTCCAAACATGACGAGTTGAGTTTTTACCAAAAAGTTGTACTTTGGTTTCATCTGACCATATGACATTCTCCCAATCCTCTTCTGGATCATCCAAATGCTCTCTAGCAAACTCCAGACTAGGGCTGCAGCTAACGATTATTTTAATAATCGATTAGTTGTCGATTATTTAATCGGTTAATCAGAAAAAATTTCAAAATGCCAAAAAAAAGGGGTTCAGCTGATTCTACTTGAAAAATTATGCGCATTGGCCATATTAAAAGTTTCTAGCATGTGATGTGACCAAACAGCAGCAATTTCGGATTTTTTCTTTAAGTTTACGCCGGTTGCTGTACAGGATCATTATTAATGATCCTGTATAGAAACTGGCATAAATTTGATACTGCGGCATGGGTAACTGTCTGAACTATTAAAATAAAATGTTAATGATTCAATAATATTTTTTTAATAGTTCAGACAGTTAGCCATACGGCAGTATCAAATATGGGAAAAAAGGGTATTTCTCATTTTTATTGGGGGAGCAGTTAATTTATATTTTTTATTTTATTTTTTGCTTTACTCTTTTTATATAGCACTTCTATACACATTAGGGGTATGTGCAGACTGCAGAGCATTGCACCTGACCCATGTCTGTAGTACAGACTCTGTAGTACTACAAATACTAGGGTGCAAATTCTCTGCACACACCCCCTTGTGTATAGCAGTGTATATTTACTACATACACACCGCTATACCCATGGGGGTATGTGCAGAGCATTGCACCCTTGTGTCTGTAGTACAGATAAAAGGGTGCAATGCTCTGCACATACCCCCATGGGTAAAGCGGTGTGCACTGCACACTGTACTACAGACAAAAGGGTGCAATGCTCTGCATATACTGCTATACACATAGGGGTAAATGCAGAGCATTGCACCCTTGTGTCTGTAGTAGACACTAGGATGCAATGCTCTGCACATACCCCCATCTGTATAGCAGTGTGTGTGTGTGTGTGTGTACTACATACACACTGCTATATAAATGGTAGTATGTGCAGAGCATTGCATCCTAGTGCCTGTACTGCAGACACAAAGGTGCAATGCTTGCTTACACTGTGGGACTGGGGGGGGGGGGGGACCACTGTGGCCACTGCTGGAGTGTTCCACGTCCAGGGGGGTTGGGTGCTGCTGGCAGTGTGAGCGGTGGGCAGGCCTGTGATTGCGCATCCGAGGGGGGGAGCGTTCAGCGGTCGGGATTGCCGCCCCTATGAAAAGTGAAGAACCAGCCCTGCCTGTGTGATTGGTAAGCAGTGGGTCAGCGAAGGGAGACAGGGACTTGATGAACAGAGGCTGCAGCGGTGCGGCCTAGCGTCTGACCGCCCCACCCACAGCAGCCTTATGACCGCCGTCCAACGAATCGGCCGATTATTCTATAACGGGATTCGTCGACAACGAATCCCGTTATCAAATTTTATTGAATAATCGTTGCAGCCCTACTTCAGACGGACCCGGACATGTACTGGCTTAAATGGGCACTGTCAGATACAAAAACTTTTGATATGTTGTAAAGAATGCAAAACCAACAGGTTTTGCAATTGCTTTCTTTAGGCTGGAATTCCACTGAGGATTTTTTTGCAAATACGACGCCAATTTTCCCGCACAGCGTTTTTTCAGCAAAAGACCGCAGCGTCAGTTTGGCTTTTTTTTTTTAATCCTTTTGGTGTTTTTTTCAGCAATTTTGGGCTCAGAAGTTGGTTTTCCAAAACGCCCGACAAAACCTAGTTTGGCGTTTTTTGCACAGAAATCGTTTTTTACATTGAGGCCACACCCTCTACCTTTGAGAGGAATTCAGACTAGTGAGCTAAACTAAAAGTGTAATAAAAAATAAATAAAGTAGCTAGACACATAAAAATTAGATGTACATGGTCAGGATTAGGTACTGAGTGATACAGTCATGGCACCCCTGAAATTTTTCGAGAAAATTTAATATTTCTCACAGAAATGGATTGCAGTAATACATGTTTTGCTATACACATGTTTATTTCCTTTGTGTGTATTGGAACTAAACTAAAAAAGGGAGTAAAAAAAAGTAAATTGGACATAACGTCACACCAAACTCCAAAAATGGGCTGGACAAATTTATTGGCACCTTTAAATTGATATTTGGTTGCACACCCTTTGGAAAAAATAACTGAAATCAGTCGCTTCCTATAACCATCAATAAGCTTCTTACACTTCTCAGACGGAATGTTGGACCACTCTTCCTTTGCAGACTGCTCCAGGTCTCTCTTATTGGCAGGGCGCCTTTTCCCAACAGCAATTTTAAGATCTCTCCACAGCTGTTCAATGGGATTTAGATCTGGACTCATCGCTGGCCACTTCAGAACTCTCCATGCTTTGTTGCCATCCATTTCTGCGTGCTCTTTGACATGTTTGGGGTCATTGTCCTGCTGGAAGACCCAAGATCTCTGACACAAACCCAGCTTTCTGACACTGGGCTGTACAGTGCGACCCAAAATCCATTGGTAATCCTCAGAATTCATGATGCCTTGCACACATTCAAGGCACCCAGTGCCAGAGGCAGCATATCAACCCCAAAACATAATTGAACCTCCACCAAATTTCACTGTAGGTACTGTGTTCTTTTCTTTGTAGGCCTCATTCCGTTTATGGTAAACAGTAGAATGATGTGCTTTACCAAAAAGCTCTATCTTGGTCTCATCTGTCCACAAGACGTTTTCCCAGAAGGATTTTGGCTTACTCAAGTTCATTTTGGCAAAATGTAGTCTTGCTTTTTTATGTCTCTGTGTCAGTAGTGGGATCCTCCTGGGTCTCATGCCATAGCGTTTCATTTCATTTAAATGTTGATGGATAGTTCGTGCTGACACTGATGCTCCCTGAGCCTGCAGGACAGCTTGAATATCTTTGGAACTTGTATGGGGCTGCTTATCCACCATCCGGACTATACTGCATTAACACCTTTCATCAATTTTTCTCTTCCATCCTCGCCCAGGGAGATTAGCTACAGTGCCATGGGTTGCAAACTTCTTGATAATGTTGCGCACTGTGGTCAAAGGCAAATCTAGATCTCTGGAGATGAACTTGTAACCTTGAGATTGTTGATATTTTTCCACAATTTTGGTTCTCAAGTCCTCAGACAGTTCTCTTCCCCTCTTTCTGTTGTCCATGCTTAGTGTGACACACACAGACACACAATGCAAAGACTAAGTGAACTTCTCTCCGTTTTATCTGCTTTCAGGTGTGATTTTTATATTTCCCACACCTGTTACTTGCCCCAGGTGAGTTTAAAGGATCATCACATGCGTGAAACAATCTTATGTATCCACAATTTTGAAAGGGTGCTAATAATTTTGTCCAACCCATTTTTGGAGTTTGGTGTGAAATTATGTCCAATTTGCTTTTTTTCACTCCCTTTTTTGGTTTAGTTCCAATACACACAAAGGGAATAAACATGTGTATAGCACAACATGTGTTACTGCAATCCTTTTCTGTCAGAAATACTTAATTTTCTTGAAAAAATTCAGGGGTGCCAACATTTACGGCCATAACTGTATATTGAAAAAAAAATTTTTTGTTGGATCTGACAGGTACGCTTTAAGCAGGGTAACATGTCTGGCACTGCATGATTTGAGTCCCTGGTGGCATAGGGTGTTACTGATGGTAGCCTTTGTTACTTTTGTCCCTGCTCTCTGCATATCATTCACTAGATCCCCCTGCGTGATTCTGGGATTTTTGCTCACCATTCTTGTGATCATTTTGACACCACAGGGTGAGATCTTGCGTGGAGCCCCAGATCGAGGGAGATTATCAGTGGTCTTGTATGTCTTCTATTTTCTAATAATTGCTCCTACAGTTGATTTCTTCACACCAAGCTGCTTGCCTATTGCAGATTCAGTCTTCCCAGTCTGGTGCAGGTCTACAATTTTGTTTCTGGTGTCGTTCGACAGCTCTTTGGTCTTGACCATAGAAAAGTTTGGAGTGTGACTGTTTGAGGTTGTGGACAGGTGTCTTTTATACTGATAACAAGTTCAAACAGGTGCCATCAATACAGGTAACCAGTGGAGGACAGAGGAGACTCTTAAAGAAGAAGTTACAGGTCTGTGAGAGCCAGAAATCTTGCTTGTTTGTAGGTGACCAAACACTTATTTTACACCATAATTTGCAAATAAATTCTTTAAAAATCAGACAATGTTATTTTATGGATTTTTTTTCCTCATTCTGTCTGTCATAGTGGAGGTATAGAAACAAAAGGGGTAGATCAGCTCACCAAATCCATATGTGTCAAGCATCAGGCAATAGTCCCGGAGCACGGACGCAGGGAGCCGCCACTCCCCGTGAGACTGAGAGGAGAAAAATAGAAGGGGTCCAGCTCCTGGGTAGAAAATCCAATAAAACTTAACCTTTAATGGCAACCAATAAAAACATGGAAAGTCGCCACAGAGGTGACGAGTGACATGTCACTAAAAACAAGGGGGGAGTGAAACGCCGACGCGTTTCGAGCAGTTGCTCTTAGTCGCAACTGCTCGAAACGCGTCGGCGTTTCACTCCCCCCTTGTTTTTAGTGACATGTCACTCGTCACCTCTGTGGCGACTTTCCATGTTTTTATTGGTTGCCATTAAAGGTTAAGTTTTATTGGATTTTCTACCCAGGAGCTGGACCCCTTCTATTTTTCTCATAGTGGAGGTATACCTATGATGAAAATTACAGGCCTCTCTCATCTTTTTAAGTGGGAGAACTTGCACAATTGGTGGCTGACTAAATACTTTTTTGCCCCACTGTCTATGCCTGAGCTCTTCTTGGTCACCATTCACACGGATTAATTGCAACACTTTAACGTTATTCATAGGAAACAAGATCCTTTGTCAGTCAAGTCAATACAGTGACTTTTCCCCTCTTTTTCTTTTTCATTCACACCAACTGCTTTGGTTGATCACGTTGTAGTATAAGTTTATTGTAGTTTTTTACCAAATTTTACCTAATAAAAGTTATGTTTTAAGGGGTTTTGTTGTTTATAAGTAAGCCGATATTGTACATCTTGGCAAAACATTAACCTTTCTAATATACTTCATAAGAAAATTTTTATAGAAATCATTGCTTATAAAATCATGGCTTTGTCCAAGCTGAAGCACAGGCATGGACAAAGTCCAGTAAGTGAGGGTGGGCTGGCATAGAGGAGTCCTATCAGACAGGAGAGAGCACAGAGGAGTCCTATCAGACAGGAGAGCACAGAGGAGTTCTATCAGACAGGAGAGCACAGAGGAGTTCTATCAGACAGGAGAGAGCACAGAGGAGTGCTATCAGACAGGAGAGAGCACAGAGGAGTGCTATCAGACAGGAGAGAGCACAGAGGAGTGCTATCAGACAGGAGAGAGCACAGAAGAGTCCTGTCAGACAGGAGAGAGCACAGAGGAGTCCTATCAGACAGGAGAGAGCACAGAGGAATGCTATCAGACATTAGAGAGCACAGAGGAGTGCTATCAGACAGGAGAGAGCACAGAGGAGTGCTATCAGACAGGAGAGAGCACAAAGGAGTGCTAGCCCACCCTCACTTACTGGACTTTGTCCATGCCTGTGCTTCAGCTTGGAAAAAGCCATTATTTTATAAGCCATGATTCTATAAAACGGAAATAATATTTTGCCAAGATGTACAACATATAAAATGTTTTTGTATCTGACAGTGCCCATTTCAGTGAAAATTTGATATTGCTATTACAGTTCACTGCCATACTACTGCACAGTGATCAGACCTCTGACAGGTGCGGCTCCTGTCAAGTTCACTGCATGTTGCTATTGATCGCTGCACGCAGAGAATTAAAATAACATGATCAGACTAAAATCTGATGCTAGCAGTTGCAGGCAGGTGTCAGCTGTAACATACCTCTGATACCCGCCACATATACAACAGACTCAGTGCCTAATCCAGCTCTATATTCAATGACCACCGAGTGTCATAAAAAGGCGCAATGGCAGTCATTAAGAGGTTAATTGTTTTAGTTTGGCAGAAAAGTTTGCAACTGGAATGTAATACCAGCAATAAAGCAAAAGAAAAGGGAACCTAAAGGCAAACAGGTTTCAGAGGGCAGTCTGAGAACAACCTTCTTTATATAACAACTATTACTATACATACCAATTATACATTATTGTCGCCTTACGAACATAACTGTGGTTATAGAATAAGTTATGTTATTGTGGTCAAAAGTTATTTATAGGCAGGAACTTCTCTGTTTTCAGATGAAGGTATCCAATATAAATTGCTTTGAAAGGCGGATCATCTAACTGCATGTTTCTCAACTTCTATTTTGTAATACATCCATTGTGCGAAGCTCTTTATGCAAACATAGGTTATGAACTTCAGGGATCATGCAGATTGCATTGCACATATTTTATATGCCTTTAATTTCATGCATGGTAACTTTTTATTTTACTTTGTGCCATTGTGTGCCCTAGTCTAAATGTTCATCCAGATGATAAATGAGATTAACCTGTTGGGGACCAAGGGCGTACAGGTGCTCCCTTGTACTTAAGGACCAGGGCGTACCTGTACGCCCGTGGTAATTTTGGTCCACACCGGGTGGGGACCAGACCGTGATGCCTGCTGAAATCATTCAGCAGGCACCATGTGCAAATCCCTGGGGGGTCCTGAGATGAGTCCCCCCCCCCCCCTTGTTGGCGATCGCTGCAAATCGCCGATCAATTCAGATCGGCGATTTGCGGGGATGATCGGGTCTCTGATGACCTGATAGCCCAGAAAATGGGGATGATCGGAGCTGTCAAAGACAGCCCGATCATCCTAAAGGATAGGAGCAAGGTGGCAGGTATAGGAGCCACCTCCTCCTATACCCTGCCATTGGTTGGTTATGACTGACCGACCAATGTCAGTTGGGGGCGGGGGGTTTAAAGTTGAAATCCCTACTATGTCCGGGCAGAGCGGGGAAGAAGATAGCGGCGGGTGCCGGAGCGGCGAGGGACCGGCGATTGCGGCGGGACTGGTGGCAGTAAGGAGGCGGAGGTAGCGGTGGTGTCCAAACTGTAGCCCTTCCAGAAGTTGCAAAACTATTTCTGTAACATCTGGCCCTTCAGATGTTGCCAACTCCCGACATGCCTGGACAGTCTGAGCATGCTTGGAGTTGAAGTTTTGCAACATCTGGAGGGTTACAGTTTGGACACTACTACACAGTGGTCTCCAAACTGTTCTCCTTCAGTTGTTGCATAACTACAACTCCCAACATGTCTTTTGGCTATCTGGGCATGCTCGGAGTTGTAGTTTTGCAACAGCTGGAGGCATACTGGTTGAGAAACACTTAGTTAAATAACAAACTTGGCACGGACAGCCAAAGGGCATGCTGGGAGTGTTAGTAGTATACCTCCAGCTGTTGCATAACTACAAGTCCCAGGATGCCCTTCAGCTGTCGCTGCATGCTGAGAGTTGTAGTTTTGGCAACAACTGAAGACACACTGGTTGTGAAACACAGAGTTTGTTACCTAACTCAGTGTTTCGCAACCAGTGTGCCTCCAGCTGTTGCAAACTACAACTCCCAGCATGCACTGATAGACTATACATGCTGAAAGTTGTAGTTTTGAAACAGCTGGAGGCACACTGGTTGCAAAACACTGAGTTAAGTAACAAACTCTGTGTTTTGCAACCAGTGTGCCTCCAGCTGTTGCATAACTACAACTCCCCAGCATGCACGGGCATGCTGGTAGTTTTAGTTTTGCAACAGCTGGAGGTTTTCCCCCACCCCTACAGGATACAATCACACAGGTGGGGTTTACAGCGACTTTACAGCAAGTTTGATATGCAGCAAATTATCTGCTGCAGCTCAAACTCCCAGCGGGAAACTCGCTGTAAACCTCCGCCCATGTGAATGTACCCTAAAAAACACTACACTAACACAAAATTAAAAGTAAAACACTACCTATACCCCTACACAGCCCCCCCAATAAAAAAAAAATGTCTTGTACAACACTGTTTCCAAAACAGATCCTCCAGCTGTTGCAAAACAACTCCCAGTATTGCCAGACAGCCATTAACTGTCCAGGCATGCTGGGAGTTTTGCAACAGCTGGAGGCACCCTGTTTGGGAAACACTGCTGTAGGGTAACTTTGGTATCAGAGGCAAGTCTAATTCTTGCATCAGGGTTCACCCTATGCAAATCTCTAATTAGGCCTCAAATGCGCATGGTGCTCTCTCACTTCAGAGCCCTGTCGTATTTCAAGACAACAGTTTATGGTCACATATGGGGTATTTCCGTACTCTGGAGAAATTGCCCAACAAATTTTGGGGGGATTTTTCTCCTTTTACCCCTTATGAAAAGGTAAAGTTGGGTTCTACTCCAGCATGTTATTGTAAAAAAAATTTTTAATAATGGTGTTGCCCCATACTTTTAATTTTCACAAGAGGTAAAAGGACAAAAAGACCCCCAAAATTTGTAACGCAATTTCTTCTGAGTAAGGAAATACCTCATGTGGACGTAAAATGCTCTGTGGGTGCACAAGGTGGCTCAGAATTGAAAGTGCCATGTACATTTGAGGTAATTTGCACAGGGGTGGCTGATCGTTACATCGGTTCTGACATAAACGCAAAAAAAAAAAAACACCCACTTGTGATCCCATTTTGGAAACTACACCCCTCATGGAACATAACAAGGGGTATAGTGAGCCCGAACACCCTACAGGAGTTTGAAGAATTTTCGTTAAAGTTAGACGTGAAAATGAAAATTATTTTTTTTTTTCACTAAAATGCTGGTGTTATCCTAAATTTTTCATTTTCACAAGGGGTAATAGGAAAAAAAAGCCCCCCCCCCTCCCCAAAATTTGTAACCACATTTCTTCTGAGTATATAAATACCCCATATGTGGATTAAAGTGCTCTGCGGGTGAACTACAATGCTCAGAAAAGCAGGAGCGCCATTGGGTTTTTGGAGAGAGAATTTGTCTGGAATTGAAGGCCACGTGTGTTTACAAAGCTCCCCATGGTGCCAGAACAGTGGGGCCCCCCACATGTGACCCCATTTTGGAAACTACACTCCTCACGGAACGTAACAAGGGGTGCAGTGAGCATTTACACCCCACTGGTGTCTGACAGATTTTTTTAACAGTCGTCCGTAAGAAATATGTAATATATGTTATAAATGTAATTTTTGATTTGCACAGCCCACTATTCCAAAGATTTCAATACTCAGAAGAAATGGGGTTACAAATTTTGGGGGGCATTTTCTCCTATTACCTCTTGAAAAATTGTACATTTGGGGGGCAAAAACTGCAATTTAGTGAAAAAATTTTTTTTTCATTTACACGTCCGACTTTACCGAAAAATCATCATAACACTATAGGGGCTTCCTAAATGGGACATGTCCCCCAAAAACCATTTCAGCAAAATTCACTCTCCAAAATCCCATTGTCGCTCCTTCCCTTCTGAGCCCTCTAGTGCACCCACAGAGCACTTTATGTTCACATATGAGGTATTTCCTTACTCGAGAGAAATTGGGTTACAAATTTTGGGGGGCTTTTTCTCCATTTGTAAAAATTCAAAAACTGGGTCTACAAGAACATGTTAGACACCTAAAGGGTTAAGAAACTTTCTGAATGTAATTTTGAATACTTTGAGGAGTGCAGTTTTTATAAGGGGATCATTTGTGGGGTATTTCTAATATGAAGGCCTTCAAATCCACTTAAAAACTGAACTGGTCCCTGAAAAATTCAGATTTTGAAAATTTTTTGAAAAATTTGAAAATTGCTGCTGAACTTTGAAGCCCTCTGATGTCTTCCAAAAGTAAAAACACGTCAATTTTATGATGCAAACATAAAGTAGACATATTGTATATGCGAATCAAAATAGAATTTATTTGGAATGTCTATTTTCCTTATAAACAGAGAGCTTCGATGTTAGAAAAAAAATTTCACCAAGAAATTACGCAAGTATCGACGAAAATTTACCATTTATGTTAAAGTAGAATATGTCACGAAAAAAAAAATCTCAGAATCAAATTCATAAGTACAAGAATCATAAGTACTGACAGTGGTCAGATGTGCAAAAAATGCTCTGGTCCTTACGGTGAAAATGGGCTCAGTCCCCAATGGGTTAAAGGGGTACTCCGGTTGAAATTATTATTTTTTTAAATCAACTATTGCCAGAGACAACTCCTTAACGACGAAGGATGTATATTTACGTCTTCCGCGGGCTCCACCGATATGCCGCGGGGTTACGCGTCATATCGGGTCAGTCCCGGCGGCCATCAACGGCCGAGACCTGCGGCTAATACAGGACATCACCGATCGCAGTGATGCCCTGTATTAACCCTTCAGACGCGGCGATCAAAACTGACCGCGGCGTCTGAAGCGAAAGTGAAACTCTCCCGGCGGTCCCGAACAGCTTACAGGACACAGGGAGGGACCTTACCTGCCTCCTTGGTGTCCGATCGGCGATTGACTGCTCCGTGCCTGAGATCCAGGCAGGAGCAGTCAAGCGCCAATAACACTGATCACAGGCGTGTTAATACATGCCAGTGATCTGTGTAAAAGATCAGTGTATGTAATGTTATAGGCCCCTATGGGGGCTATAACATTGCAAAAAAAAAGTGTTAATAAAGATCATTTAACCCCTTCCCTAATAAAAGTTTGAATCACCCCCCTTTTCCCATAAAAAAAATAAAACAGTGTAAATAAAAATAAACATATGTGGTATCGCCGCGTACGTAAATGTCCGAACTATAAAAATATATTGTTAATTAAACCGCACGGTCAATGGCGTACATGTAAAAAAATCCCAAAGTTCAAAAAAGCGCATTTTTGGTCACTTTTTATACCATTAAAAAAAAAAAAAAGTGATCAAAAAGTCAGATCAAAACAAAAATGGTAACGATAAAACCAGCCCTCATACCGGCCGGTACGTGGAAAAATAAAAAAGTTATAGTAGTCAGAAGAGGACATTTTTAAACGTATACATTTTCCTGCATGTAGTTATGATTTTTTCCAGAAGTATGACAAAATTAAACCTATATAAGTAGGGTATCATTTTAATCAAGTGGACCTACAGAATAATGATAAGGTGTCATTTCTACCGAAATATGCACTGTGTAGAAACGGAAGCCCCCAAAAGTTACAAAATGGTGTTTTTTCTTCGATTTTGACGCACAATGGTTTTTTTTTCCGTTTCGCCATGGATTTATGGGTAAAATGACTAATGTCACTGCAAAGTAGAATTGGTGACGCAAAAAATAAGCCATAATATGGATTTTTAGGTGGAAAATTGAAAGGGTTTTAAAAGGTAAGGAGGAAAAAACAAAAATGCAAAAACTCAAAAACCCTGCGTCCTTAAGGGGTTAAATAGATTTGTAAATTACTTCTATTTAAAAATCTTAATCCTTCCAGTTCAGCTGATGTATGCTTCACAGGAAGTTCTTTCTTTTTGAATTTCTATTCTGTCTGACCACAGTGCTCTCTGCTGACAGCTCTGTCCATGTCAGGAACTGTCCAGAGCAGGAGCAAATCCCCATAGCAAACCTATCCTGTTCTTGGCAGTTCCTGACATGAACAGAGGTGTCAGCAGAGAGCACTGTGGTCAGACAGAAAAGAAATTCAAAAAGAAAAGAGCTTCCTCTGTAGTATACAGCAGCTGTATACATATCTGTTTAACTTTCTGGCACCAGATGGTTTAAAAAAATAATTTCCACCCCTTTGAGGCCAATTTTTTTTTTCTGGCAGTTTTTGTAAAACTGCCACTGCAGTTTATGAGCTAAAATCTGAAGTGGATCCATAAGGGAGGAGAAGTATAAGTTCTTCCTTTATACGCCCTATTCCTTTTGAATACATTTCTGGCTTTGGCTCAAAAACTGCAGTTGCAGTTTTCCAAAAACTGCCAGGGAAAAAAACAAGTGAAAACTTAGCCTTAGGCCACCTTCACACAGCAGTATTTTAAGGGAAAAATAGGAGTGGGACCAAAATCTGTCTATTATAGATTTTCTCTTTGTATGTTCCACTTCTGATTTTCACTTGCAGATCCTAAAGTAAAATACTGACCAAAGTAAAGCAGTGTAAAATGGCCTTCAAGAAAGTTTATTAGGGCTTGCTGCCGTTTCAGAACCTTGGCATGTTCTATCTATCACATTTTACATATGGCACCACAATTATGTTTTTTCATCATGAAAGTGAATGTGGCCTAATCCAAACCTTGATGGGTCTTCGTTCTTCATCAGTAGACAGCCACCTATCAGCAGCTGATGGGGCAGGCGACTTCTACAAGTGCTGTCTGAAAATTAGTTGAATGCATTACTGTGCATGCAAATACTGCTTCAGGTGAGGTCCTGACTGAGGGCAGGTGAAGCTCCACCCACTCAGGGCTTTTCCCCAGAATTTTTCAGGTGGCTTTATATACATCTGTGCTCCCATGTAGAGCAGCGAATTTTGTGGATTTTTACCACAGAATTGCACCAAATCTTTACCAATTTACTGTATATTGTCAGTTCTTTTCTACTATCCTGGGAAAAATATTTTTGTTCAAAAACCCACGTTAGAATTACTGAGAGAAATTTCCTTTGTAGCTATGAGATAGGAACTTCTGACTAATACTCTGCTCAAAAAATTAAAGGGAACACTAAGATAACACATCCTAGATCTGAATGAATGAACTAATTGTATGAAATATTTTCATCTTTACATAGTTAAATGTGCTGACAACAAAATCACACAAAAATGATCAATGGAAATCAAATTTATCAACTCATGGAGGTCTGGATATGGAGTCACACTCAAAATCAAAGTGGAAAACCACACTACAGGCTGATCCAACTTTGGTGTAATGTCCTTAAAACAAGTCAAAATGAGGCTCAGTAGTGTGTGTGGCCTCCACGTGCCTGTGTGACCTCCCTACAACAACTGGGCATGCTCCTGACGAGGTGTCGGATGGTCTTCTGAGGGATTTCCTCCCAGATCTGGACTAAAGCATCCGCCAACTCCTGGACAGTGTGGTGCAATGTGGCACTGGTGGATGGAGCGAGACATGATGTCCTAAATGTGCTCATTCGGATTCAGGTCTAGGGAACGGGCGGGCCAGTCCATAGCATCAATGCCTTTCTCTTGCAGGAACTGCTGACTAGGGATCGACCGATATTGATTTTTTGGGGCCGATACAGATAATGTGTGAACTTTGAGTCTGACAGCCGATAACTTATACCGATATTCCGGTATAAGTTATTTGCTATTTCTCCCCCCCCCCCCCCCCCCCCGGCCCTGCAGAAGCCGCTGCAGATCAATTATTTAAAGTGGGCGCTTTAAATCAATGAACTGCAGCGGCTTTTGCGTGGTCAGAGACCGCCGCCACCAACCGCTTCTCTCCCCCTGCCTGTCCTGAGTCCAACCACGGACGCTGCCAGAGACCGCCGCCGTCACACGCTTCTCTCCCCTGCCTGTCCTGGGGTCCTCCTGAGTCCATCCACCACTGCCGCTGAACCCCCCCCCCCCCCCCCCCCGCCGCCTATTCTCTGGGCAGAGACCGGCGCCCCCGGTTCTCTCCCCCTGCCTGTCCTGGGGTCCTCCTGAGTCCAACCACCACCACACCATTAGTGACCCACCGCAAAACCGGTCATGCTGAAGGATGTTGCAGGTAGCAGAACGTTCTCCACGGTGTCTCTAGACTCTGTCACGTCTATCACATGCGCTCAGTGGGAACCTGCTTTCATCTGGGAAGAGCACAGGGTGTCAGTGGCGTATTTGCCAATCTTGGTGTTCTCTGGCAAATGCCAAACGTCCTGCACCGTGGTGGGCTGTAAGCACAACCCCCACCTATGGATGTCGGCCCTCATACCACCCTCATGGAGTCTGTTTCAGACCGTGTGAATGGACACATGCACATTTTGCAGGGCTCTGGTAGTGCTCCTCCTGCTCCTCCTTGCACAAAGGCGGAGGTAGCGGTCCTGCTGATGGGTTGTTGCCCTCCTATGGCCTCCTTCACGTCTCCTGATATACTGGCCTGTCTCCTGGTAGCGCCTCCATGCTCTGGACACTACACTGACAGACACAGCAAACCTTCTTGCCACAGCTCTCATTGATGTGCCATGCTGGATGAGCTACACTACCTGAGCCACTTGTGTGGGTTGTAGACTCTGTCTCATGCTACCACTAGAGTGAAAGCACCGCCAGCATTCAAAAGTGACCAAAACATCAGCATAGGAACTGAGAAGTGGTCTGTGGTCACCACCTGCAGAACCACTCCTTTATTGGGGTAGTCTTGCTAATTGCCTATAATTTCCACATGTTGTCTCTTCCATTTTCACAACAGCATGTGGAATTGATTGTCAATCAATGAAAGTGATTTCACTTGGATTCCAAGTGTGATTGACTTGAAGTAACATTGTGTTGTTTAAGTGTTCCCTTGATTTTTTTTTGAGCAGTGTACATTGTATATCACCATTATCTGTGTTATAAGATATTTACTGTGTATACTGAATGTCTCTTCCTGGTGTATACTGGAGTCTTCAGATGAATATGCAAATGTACAGATCCGGTTTCTGTGGTAAATCATGTCCAGCATTGGCGGTGTCTATCCCTCAGGATATAGAAATACACTGCACTTGCTGACTCATGATTTCTCTTTATTCCTGTTTCCTCCTCCTATAGATGGATGTGAGGTGATTACAGCTGTGACCCTCCAGCCCACCAGGCACCTGAAAAGGGCTGAGAAATATGTGATCCCATCAAAGAAATAAGGAAAACAGGAAGCTGTGAGGATATCCCCACAACTAGTAGTTTAACTGCGTCATTGTGGGAAAGAATTCAAAGTATATAGCCTCTTGATTTTTTTCCTGAGAAGAAAGTAAATTATTGAAAGAAAAGAAAGAAAGAAATAGGTGCCTGAAAAGGAGCATGTTATATGTAACATTTGGTCATTGTGACTTAAAATATGGGTCTGAAGCCTATGGCTGGGTTCACATGGGCGAAAAATGTGCGGAATGTCTGCACGAAAACCAGGTTTCCACAGCACAAAAACATGTGGTGTGGAAATTCTGCTGTGTGAACAGTGCAGCAGAATCCCATTAAAGTCAAAATCTGACTCTGTTGCTGCGGAATGTCTGTGCAGAATATTTATGTGGAATTAACATTCTTCTGTGTGAACAAAGCCTATGAGGTAGACTGTACACTTCTATGAGACAGACCTTGTGCCTCTAAGGATAGGTTTACATATATCCAGCTCCGGCGAAACTGGGTGAAAAGTTGTGTATCATCCAGTGTCCATTATTTGTGATCGCCGGATGGGGGAATGCAGCAAGATGCGTTCCCCTGTCTGTGCCGGTCTGGCGAGTCCAATCATCCGGCATCTGAAATGAGATGCTGGATGATTGTGAACGGTCCTATTCAAATTAATGGGATCAGTTCTGGCTTCATTTCCCTCCGGTGCAAAGAAAACTGATAACGGACATATATAAAGGGAGCATAATAATGTGACTGCAACCTGTGGAATAGATCCTTTTCAGGTTATACATGTCTCAGTAGACAGAACAGTTGGAAGAAAATGGGCGGAGTTTATTTCAACATATAAGATGCCTTTTATAAGGCTGCATTGTGTAAACAGAGCATTTGCTCCATTGTTGGTTCACAACATATAAACACCTCAAAAGCTTGGTTAAGCTCAGCTATGTCATGAAATGATTACTTCCTCATTTATCTACAGCCAGCAAGTTACCTCACGACTTATGTGAGCTTAAAGGGGAACTCCGGTGGAATTTTTTTTTTTTTTTTGACAAATCAACTGGTGCCAGAAAGTTAAACAGATTTGTAAATTACTTCTATTTAAAAAAATCTTAACCCTTCTAGTACTTATCAGCTGCTGTATACTACAGATATACTACATTTGTGAATTTCTTTTCTGCCTGAAAACAGTGCTCTCTGCTGACACCTCTCTCCGTGTCAGGAACTGTCAGGTTCGAAGCAAATCCCCATAGAAAACCTGTTCTGGACAGTCCTGACATGGACAGAGGTGTCAGTAGAGAGCACTGTTGTCAGGCAGAAAAGAAATTCACAAATTTCTCTGTAGTATATCTGTAGTATACAACAGCTGATAAGTACTAGAAGGGTTAAGATTTTTTAAATAGAAGTAATTTACAAATCTGTTTAACTTTCTGGCACCAGTTGATTTGTCAAAAAAAAAAATTCCACCGGAGTTCCCCTTTAACTCTACTCACTCAGTTCTCTGATGTAATAGTGCATAAGTTTACATAAGGTGATTTCATTTGTACTAAACTTTATATATCTCCAGTCCCCATCGTTTCTAATGGTTAGTGAACTATTACAATATACCGTTAATTAAACCGCAATGGTGTAAACTAGGGCTGTGCGGCAAGATCAAATATGTGTATGAAGGTATTTTTGTAACTTATGGTGGTTCCACGGTATATAACAGTATTTCCCCCCCCCCCCCCCCCCCAAAAAAAAACATTTTTTTTTTATTATCAGCCCAGTGCTGCGCTGTCCCCATTGGGGTAAATACTCACATATCACCCGCAAGCGCTGCCCTCCTTGTCCTCCTGTTTGTTGCAGGCCGCCGGCACTGACACTCTATACTGTACGCTGTATCCCTATGCCTGGGCTGCAAAAGGTAAACAAAATAAACTTTAATGCACGTTCCTAGGTCGGCCTTACGCTCTTCCTGGGGACGGGGACTTGGGACAGCCGTCAGCCTATCACCAGCCACAGCGATGTTCCGCCTCGGTTGGTGATAGGTTGAGCCCATTGTCATGTAAGAAGCCGGCGGGGGAGGGGCCAAACCGGTATTGCGGTATGGGGAAAAATTCATATCGTGCAGCATTAAAGTGTATAGGGGTCAGAAGTAGACAATTATAACCAGTCGGGGACAGAGAGCGTATGGATATGCCTTCGCGTCCCGTCACTTAAGGACGGAGGGCGTACCACTTGCGGGGCGGTGATCGGACCAGGATGACTGCTGAAATCATTCAGCAGGCATCCCGTGCCAATGCCCAGGAGGGTCCTAAGACCCCCCCATGTCGGCGATCGCCGTAAATCTCCGGTGAATTCACACCGGTGAAATGCGGCTATTTCGGGTCATACAGGTCTACGGTGACCCGGAAAAATAAGGGGGATCGAGGTTGTCCAAGACACCCACGAATCCCCCTGAAGGAATTGGAATGAGGTGGCAGGGGTGCCACCCCTCCTATCCCTGCAATTGGTCGTCTAGAAGCGATGACCAATAGCAGAGCCCACCCACAATAGTTTACAGAGGGCTTCCTGCTTCAAGTTTGAGCTGCAACAAATTTTCCACTGCAGCGCAAACTCCTAGCGGGAAACTCACCGTAAACCGCCGCCAATGTGAATTTACCCTAAAAACACTACACTACACTACACTACACTTACACATAATAAAGGATAAAACACTACCTTCCCCCCCCCCCCCCCCCCCCAATAAAATGGAAAACGTATCGTACGGCACTGTTTCCAAAATGCAAAACAACAACTCCCAGCATTTCCGGACAGCCCCTGACTGTCCAGGCATGCTATGAGTTTAGCAACAGCTGGAGGCACCCTGTTTGGGAATCACTGGCGTAGAATACCCCTATGTCCACCCCTATGCAATCCCTAATTTAGTCCTCAGATACGCTTGGCACTCTCTCACTTTGGAGCCCTGTCATATTTCAAGGAAACAGTTTAGGGCCACGTATGGGGTATTTCCGTACTCGGGAGAAATTGCACTACAAATTTTGGGGGCTTTTTCTCCTTTTACCCCTTATGAAAAGGAAGTTGGGGTCTACACCAGCCTGTTAGTGTAAAAAATTTTTAAAAATTACATTAACATGCTGGTGTTGCCCTATACTTTTTTATTTTCACAAGAGGTAAAAGGAAAAAAAGACCCCCAAAATTTGTAACACAATTTCTCCTGAGTATGGAAATACCCCATATGTGGGCGTAAAATGCTCTGCGGGCGCACAAGAAGGCTCAGGAGTGAGAGTACACTATGTACAGTTGAGGCCTAAATTGGTGATTTGCACAGGGGTGGCTGATTTTACAGCAGTTCTGACATAAATGCCAAAAAAAATACCTACATGTGACCCCATTTTGGAAACTACACCCCTCACGTAATGTAACAAGGGGTATAATGCGCCCTAACACCCCACAGGTGTTTGACGAATTTTCGTTAAAGTTGGATGGGAAAATGAAGAAAAAATTATTTTTTCACTAAAATGCTGGTGTTACCCTAAATTCTTCATTTTCACAAGGGAAAATAGGAAAAAAGCCCCCCAAAATTTGTAACCCCATTTCTTCTGAGTAAGAATATAGCCCATATGTGGATGTAAAGTGCTCTGCGGGTGCACTACAATGCTCAGAAGAGAAGGAGCACCATTGGGATTTTGGAGAGACAATGGGCTTCATTTACTAAGAGTGTCGGGTTTTTACTAGTGTGAAAAGTTGTTTCAGACTTGCAGGATTCTTCTCTTTACTATTGGGAAAAGTCGGGAACATTTTCTGACCAGCTTTTTCTAGGTTAATATTTCCAGCCACTTATCCACAGGATTTTCTGTGAATTAAATAGTAAATCAGTCGGGTTGCGAAACCACGCCCCGTTTTGGTTCGGACACGCCCCTTTGCGACATGCCACGCCCCCTTTAGGCTTTTCACAGTGCAATGTCGGGTTTGTCGGATTTTCCAGGCGCACACTGGCGCAGACTGGCGCAGACATGTCTCAGACACTCTGCGCCAAAATAACCAGACAAAAACTGGTCGGTTTCAGCTTAGTAAATGAGGCCCAGTTTGTCCGGAATTGAAGGCAATGTGTGTTTACAAAGCCCCCATAGTGCCAGAACAATGGACACCCCTCCCCCCCACATTTGACCCCATTTTGGAAACTACACCCCTCATGGAATGTCAAAAGGGGTGCAGTGAGCATTTATGCCCCACAGGTGTCTGGAATGTAATTTTTCATTTGCACAGCCCACTGTTCCAAAGATCTGTCAAACGCCAGTGGATGCTCACTGCACCCCTTATTAAATTCTGTGAGGTGTGTAGTTTCCAAAACGGGGTCACATGTGGGGGTTCACTGTTCTGGCACCACAGGGGGCTTTGTAAACGCACATGGCCCCTGACTTCCATTCCAAACAAATTCTGTCTCCAAAAGCCCAATGGCGGTCCTTCTCTTTTCTTCTGAGCATTGTAGTGCGCCAGCAGAGCACTTGACGTCCACACATGGGGTATTTCCATACTCAAAAGAGATGGGGTTACAAATTTTGGGGGGCATTTTCTCCTATTACCCCTTGTAAAAAATTTAAAATTTGTGGAAAAAACAGCATTTACACATCCTACTTCAACAAAAAGTATTCAAACACCTGTAGGGTGTTAAGGCTCACTGTACCCCTTGTTACGTTCCTTGAGGGGTGTAGTTTCCAAAATAGTAGGCCATGTGTTTTTTTTTTGCTGCTCTGGCACCATAGGGGCTTCCTAAATGCGACATGCACCCCCCCCCCCAAAACCATTTCTGCTAAATTTCCTTTCCAAAAGCCAAATGTGACTCCTTCTTTTCTGAGCATTGTAGTTCTCCCGTAGAGCATTTTACATCCTAATATGGGGTATTTCCATTCTCAGAAGAAATGGGGTTACAAATTTTGAGGGGAATTTTCTCCTATTATCCCTTGTAAAAATAAAAAATTTGGGGAAAAAACTGCATTTTAGTGAAAAAAAATTCCTAAATGCGACATGCCCCCCAAAAACCATTTGCAAAATTTGCTTTCCAAAAGCCAAATGTAACTCCTTCTCTTCTGAGCATTGTAGTTTGCCCGCAGAGCATTTTACGTCCTAACATGGGATATTTCCATACTCACAAGAGATGGGGTTACAAATTTTGGGGGCATTTTCTCCGATTACACTTTGTAAAAATTGTAAATTTGGGGGGGAAAACTGCACTTTAGTGAAAAAAAAATTTTTTTTCATTTACACATCCGACTTTTAACGAAAAGTCGTCAAACACCTGTGGAGTGTTAAGGCTCACTGGACCCCTTGTTACGTGCCTTGAGGGGTTTCGTTTCCAAAATAGTATGCCATTTTTTTTTTGTGCTGTTCTGGCACCATAGGGGCTTCTCAAATGTGACATGCCCCTCAAAACCCATTTCAGAAAAACTCACTCTCCAAAATCCCATTGTCGCTCCTTCCCTTCTGAGCCCTCTACTGCGCTCGCCAAGCACTTCACATACACATATGAGGTCTTTCTTTACTCGAGAGAAATTGGGTTACAAATTTTGGGGGCTTTTTCACCTATAACCCATTGTAAAAATTCAAAAACTGGGTCTACAAGAACATGCGAGTGTAAAAAATGAAGATTTAGAATTTTCTCCTTCACTTTGCTGCTATTCCTGTGAAACACCTAAAGGGTTAACAAACTTTCTGAATGTCATTTTGAATACATTAAGGCATGGAGTTTTTATAATGGGGTCATTTATGGGGTATTTCTAATATGAAGGCCCTTCAAATCCACTTCAAAACTGAACTGGTCCCTGAAAAATTCAGATTTTTAAAATTTTGTGAAAAATTTGAAAATTGCTGCTGAACTTTGAAGCCCTCTGATGTCATCCAAAAGTAAAAACATGTCAACTTTATGATGCAAACATAAAGTAGACATATTGTATATGTGAATCAATATATAATTTATTTGGAATGTCTATTTTCCTTACAAGCAGAAAGCTTCTAAGTTAGAAAAATGCTAAATTTTCAATTTTTTCATCCAATTTTGGAATTTTTCATCAAGAAATGATGCAAGTATCAACGAAAATTTACCACTAACATAAAGTAGAATATGTCCCGAAAAAATATTCTCGGAATCGGATTGAAAAGTAAAAGCATCCCAGAGTTATTAATGCTTAAAGTGACAGTGGTCAGAATTGCAAAAAAAATGCTCCCTTCCATAGGATTATAATGGGCTCCGTCCCCAAGGAGTTAAGCATACTAATTCTCCTAAAAAAAAAAAAAAAGTTATAATTTAAAACCTATATAAATTAGGTATAGTTGTAATTGTATGGCTCTACAAAAAAAAAAAAAACAGAAGCCCCCATAATTTACAAAATGGTGGAAGGTTTTTCGCCTCACAAATAATTTATTTATTCATTTTTTTCATTTTTTTTTCACTGTATATTTGGTGGTAAAATGAGTCATGTAATTACAAAGTACAATTGGTTGCACACAAAAACAGCCCTCATATGGGTCTGTAAATAAAAAATTTAAAGAAGGATGAAGAGGAAAAAAGGAGAGTGCAAAAATGAAAAATCCCTGCGTCCTTACAGCGTACCTGTCAGACCCCCCCCCCCCCCCAACAAAAAAAACTGATCATGTACATCTAATTTTTGTGTGTCTATGACCTATATTTCTCTCAGAATTACTTTTATTTACGTCACATCATTGCTCAGTGAAGTTTCTGTCCATGCAGAGGTATGGGGCATGTTCCTCTCCTCACTGTGATGACTCCTCCCCCCTCCTCACTCTGCTCTGACTCACAGAGGGCCGGGAGCAAGCACAGCAGCCCTGGATCTGCCTGCAGCCCTGTAAATCACTCATGGTGTCCATGACATGTCGATGACCACTGGACACTGCAGGACTGGTATGTGTCCCAGGAGGCAGGGGGACCCCTAGTGGGCATTTTTTGACTGGCTTTTTCAGTATGAAATACTGAAAATTTTCTAATGGAAGCAATTGCAAAGCATATCTTTTTTGCATGCTTTATAACATATCCAAAGTTAATGTATATGACAGTGCCCATTTAAGGGGTTAAAGAGGTACTCTGGTGAAAATCTTTTTTCTTTTAAATCAACTGGTAGCAGAAAGTTAAACATATTTGTAAATTACTTCTATTAAAAAATCTTAATCCTTCCAGTACATATTAGCTGCTGAATGCTACAGAGGAAATTCCTTTCTTTTTGGAACACTGATGACATCACGACCACAGTGCTCTCTGCTGACATCTCTGTCCATTTTAGCAGATTCATAGCAGATGTATGCTAAGGGCAGCATGGTGGCTCAGTGGTTAGCACTGCTGCCTTGCAGTGCTGGGGACCTGGGTTCAAATCCCAGAAAGGACAACAATAAATAAAGCGTTATTATTATTATTATAATAACGTCAGCAGAGAGAACTGTGGTCGTGATGCCATCAGAGAGCATTCCAAAAAGAAAAGAATTTCCTCTGTAGTATTAAGCAGCTAATAAGTACAGGAAGAATTAAGATTTTTTAATACAAGTAATTTACAAATATGTTTAAGTTTCTGCCACCAGTTGATTTAAAAGAAAAAAGGTTTTCACCGGAGTACCCCTTCAACCCCTTAAGGACCCTTGACGTACGCGTACGTCATGACACCCTGGTACTTAAGGACCCATGATGTACGTGTACGTCATGGAGAATTCCGGCCCCCGCCGCGCACCTGGCGGGGATCGGACCGAGATGCCTGCTGAAATCATTCAGCAGGCATCCCGTGCAAACACCCAGGGGGGTCATCAGACCCCCCCATGTCAGCGATCGCGGCAAATCGCAAGTGAATTCACACTTGCGATTTGCGCGATTACGGGTCTATAGTGACCCGGAATATAAGGGGGATCACGGTTGTCTAAGACACCCACGATCCCCCTGAAGGCATAGGAGTGAGGTGGCTGGGGTGCCACCCCTCCTTTTCCTGCTATTGGTGGTCCAGACGCGACCACCAATAGCAGATCAGGGGGGTTAACTTTCGTTTTCCCCGTCCTGCCCATCCACAATAGGCGGGGCAGGACGGGGAAACAACGGGGACCGGCGCCGAAGATCCACTTACCGATCCGGGCGGGCGACGGAGATCGGCGGGCGGCGAGGACGTGCGGCTGGATCCAACGGAGGCCGGTGAGTTGCCTAGCAACATCTGGAGGGTACAGTTTGAAACCATTATACAGTGGTATATACAAACTGTAGCCCTCCAGATTTAGCAAAACTACAACTCCCAGCATGCCCAGACAGCTGTTTGGGCATGCTGGGAGTTGTAGTTTTGCAACAGCTGGAGGGCTACAGTTTGAGACCACTATATAGTGGTCCCTAAACTGTAGCCCTCCAGGTATTGCAAAACTACAACTCCTAGCATGCCCAAACAACTGTTTGCTGTCAGGGCATGCTGGAATTTGAAGTCTTGCAACAGCTGGAGGACCACAGTTTGGAGATCACCTTGCAGTGTTCTCTAAAACTGTAGCCCTCCAGATGTTGCAAAACTGCAAATCCCAGCATGTCCAAACAGCTATCTCGGCATGCTGGGAGTTGTAGTTGCGTACCTCCAGCTATTGCATAACTACATCTCCCAGCATGCCCTTCGGCGATCAGTGCATGCTGGGAGTTGTAGTTTTGCACACTGGTTGGAAAATACTGAGTTAGGTAACAGAACCTAACTGAAGGTTTTCCAACCAGTGTGTCTCCAGCTGTTGCAAAAGTACAACTCCCAGCATGCACGGTCTGTCAGTACATGCTGGGAGTTGTAGTTTTGAAACAGCTGGAGGTTTGCCCCCCACCCCGTGTGAACGTACAGGGTACATTCACACGGGCAGGCTTACAGTAAGTTTCCTGCTTCAAGTCAAACTCCTAACGGGAAACTCACCGTAACACCCTAGTGCGAATGTACCCTAAAAACACTACACTACACTAACACATAATAAAGAGTAAAACACTACATATACACCCCCTTATACTGTCCCCCCAATAAAAATGAAAAACGCATTGTATGGCAGTGTTTCCAAAAGGAAGCCTCCAGCTGTTGCAAAACAACAACTCCCAGCATTTCCGGACAGCCACTGACTGTCCAGGCATGCTGGGAATTTAGCAACAGCTGGAGGCACCCTGTTTGGGAATCACTGGCGTAGAATACCCCTATGTCCACCCCTATGCGATCCCTAAGTTAGTCCTCAAATGCGCATGGAGCTCTCTCATTTCGGAGCCCTGTCGTATTTCAAGGAAACAGTTTAGGGCCACATATGGGGTATCTCCGTACTCGGGAGAAATTACACTACAAATTTTGGGGGGCTTTTTCTCCTTTTACTCCTTATGAAAAGGAAAAGTTGGGGTCTACACCAGCTTGTTAGTGTAAAAAAATGTACACTAACATGCTGGTGTTGCCCCATACTTTTTATTTTCACAAGTGTTAAAAGGAAAAAAAGACCCCCAAAATTTGTAACGCAATTTCTCCTGAGTATGGAAATACCCCATATGTGGGCGTAAAATGCTCTGTGGGCACACAACAAGGCTCAGGAGTGAGAGCGCACCATGTACATTTGAGGCCTAAATTGGTGATTTGCACAGGGGTGGCCGAATTTACAGCGGTTCTGACATAAACGGAAAAAAATAATTAGCCACATGTGACCCCATTTCGGAAACTACACCCCTCACGTAATGTAATAAGGGGTACAGTGAGCATTTACGCCCCACAGGGGTCTCGCAGATTTTTGGAACAGTGGTCCGTGAAAAAGAAAAATTTAATTTTTCATTTGCACAGACCACTGTTCCAAAGATCTGTCAAACACCAGTGGGGTGTAAATTCTCACTGCACCCCTTATTAAATTCTGTGAGGGGTGTAGTTTCCAAAATAGGGTCACATGTGGGTGGGGTTCACTGTTCTGGCACCACGGGGGCTTTGTAAACGCAAATGGCCCCTGACTTCCATTCCCAAAAAATTTTTCCCAAAAGCTCCTTCTCTTCTGAGCATTGTAGTTTGCCCGCAAAGCATTTTACTTCCTAGCATGGGGTATTTCCATACTCAGAAGAGATGGGGTTACACATTTTGGGGGTCATTTTGTCCTATTATCCCTTGAAAAAATTTTTATTTGAGGGAAAACTAGCATTTTAGTGAAAAAAATTAAAATAATTTTCACATCCAACTTTAACGAAAAGTCGTCAAACACCTGTGGGGTGTTAAGGCTCACTGGACCCCTTGTTACGTGCCTTGAGGGGTGTAGTTTCCAAAATAGTATGCCATGTGTTTTTTTGTTTTTTTTTGCTGTTCTGGCACCATAGGGGCTTCCGAAATGTGACATGCCCCCCAAAAACCATTTCAGAAAAACTCACTCTCCAAAATCCCACTGTCGCTCCTTCCCTTTTGAGCCCTCTACTGCGTCTGCCGAACACTTGACATGCTGTATAAGGTATTTTCTTACTCGAGAGAAATTGGGTTACACATTTTAGGAAGATTTCTCTCCTTTTACCCCTTGTAAAAATTCAATAACTGGGTCTACAAGAACATGCAAGTGTAAAAAATGAAGATTTTGAATTTTCTCCTTCAATTTGCTGCTATTCCTGTGAAACACCTAAAGGGTTAACAAACCTTTTGAATGTCATTTTGAATACTTTGAGGGGTGCAGTTTTTATAATGGGGTCATTTGTGGGGTATTTCTAATAAGAAGGCCCTTCAAATCCACTTAAAAATTTAGATTTCGAAAATTTTGCGAAAAATTGGAAAATTGCTGCTATACTTTGAAGCCCTCTGATGTCTTCCAAAAGTAATAACATGTCAACTTTATAATGGAAACATAAAGTAGACATATTGTATATGTGAATCAATATATAATTTATTTGGAATATTCATTTTCCATATAAGCAGAGACCTTCAAAGTTTAAAAGAAAATTCAACATTTTCAATTTTTTCATCAAATTTTGGAATTTTTCACCAAGAAATTATGCAAGTATCTACAAAATTTTACCAGTAACATAAAGTAGAATATGTCACGAAAAAACATTCTCGGAATCAGAATGAAAGGTAAAAGCATCCCAGAGTTATTAATGCTTAAAGGGACAGTGGTCAGATGTGCAAAAAATGGCCGTGTCCTACAGTGAAAATTGTCTGGGTCCTTAAGGGGTTAAGTTAGTTCCTGTTAAAAAAGGTCTCTTTCCAGTTAATAATGAAGAATCAATGCTAAAAAGTAGGGTTTCTGTAGTGGTACTTCCTAAAATAAATTGTCCAGCATACAATAGTGTATAACCGTCCTTTTCGGGATAAACTCTTGTAGAGAAATTGGTTAACTGTTGGTAAAAGGTAAGTGCTTTTTCACCACTTGCCATCCAGTGGTCCTGATCCCTTGAGGGTTGTTCAGCTCCAGCGACACTCAGGGGCGATAGCAGATGATGCTGGGGTGCGAGCCAAACATGAAAAAGATAGATTGCTGCAGGAGCTGGGGAGTCACTTGCGGCCACTGTCTGATGGTGCATACAGCGCATCCACAGCGTATGTGATGCGGCGGATGTGCTGGTGGCAATCACAGAGCTACTGCAGTGCGAGCTCCCTGCTGTGGCCATATAGCTCTGTGTGTCAGCTTGTGACTGCTGGCTTGAAATCTGCTGCTACGAGCGAACACACAGAGGAGCAGGGAGGTCGCTCTGTGACTGTAGCAGCACATCCGCAGCATCATATATGCTGTGGATGTGCTGTCTGTGGCCCTACTCTAAGTGTAAGGCTTGCCCAGATCAGTCTGGAGTCAGGGATGTACAGTGGCACAGTGTTGAAATGTTCTCCTGCTTTCATGTGATGTTGCAGCATCGTGTAAGAGCGTGCTCTACAGGAATGAAAAGATGCAAGTTCAGAATTTAGGGTTGCGGTGTCTGATATGGCAATCTTAGATAGTAGTAGTTGGTTGGATTAATTGTTTAGAATTTCTTGTAATTAGATGTATTTGTCATGGATTCTGTAACCCTTTTTTTCAATTAAAGAAAAAAGGTAATGTCCTTTTAAGGGTTTAAGTTCTCATTCTTATAGGGAAAGACATTGGTCACATAAGACTTCTAAGAAGAATTCTAAGAAAAAGCCCTGAGTGGGCAAAGCTTCACCAAGGGGATACTCCAGTGAACTAAACCCATAGTCCATCCTTTCCCACTCAACAACCTATTTATTTGTCTAAAAAATCATTCATTAGCTATATAGAGCAGTTTCCCTCTTTCAGCTGTCACTTACATGCAGGGAGTGAGAGAAAGACGTCATTATCAGATCCTCCTTGTCTCTGTGAAAAGCCCTCACTGAGACTAGCCCCCACCCTCCTGGAAGACAAAGACCATGTGATTTCTGTCTTGTTCATAGCCACACCTCCCCTCCCTGTGTGAGGATCTCCCAGCTCAGCATCTCTCCAGCACATAATGCTGCTCTTTATCTGCTGTAGATCTAATCACTGACTGCTGCCATTCAGAACATAGCATGATTTATTGCTGGGGGAAAGGATAATTTGAAAGAAAAGACATGTACAGTGTGTGCTGCTGACTGTGTTTACAACAACACAGCTTGCAAACAGATAGCAAAAGCAATTGGCTGTCAGCCATTACACAGAGCTGCATTGACTGCTGGGAGTTGTAGTCTGGGCTGCAAGCCAGAAAAAAGAATAGTCAGAAGACAACAGTGGCAACAGGAGCTGCCAAAACCACATGGATAACTACAGAGGACACAGAACAGGTATTGTGGTGGCTTTGGGGCATTTTTCTTTACTTCACCACACTACATATTTTTAAAGCGGACCTCAGCTCTGGTGTTCCGCTGCGGAAATACAGTGCAGCCTCCCATCGCTTTCAATAGGATTCTTCTGCACCATTCACACTATGGAATTTCTGTGGCGGACGTTCCACTGCGGAAATTCCAGACCCGAAACATCCTAGAATACATTTTTTTTTTTTTTTTTTTTTAAACGTGTCCGTAGCCTTAATTTGCTAGATTACAAAGCAAGTAAATTTGAATGGTGTCATCTGTTTTTATTTTCATTTACTAAAATTCTTTACAGCTGGAAACATATCACAGCATTTCCATAGGGACCTATTCACACATTAAAGGCCCAAAGAGTGCCAATTCACCTTCCGTCAGTGTGGAATTCGTTGGCATACCTTTTTACCAAATGTATAGAAAAGTGCAGCAGACTTGTATCACACAGCCCTTTGTCGGAGGAATACAGCAGGGGATGTATACCTCCAACATAAGCCTTGAACTCTGTGTGCAGAGTTTTACTGATTTCTTCTCTAGCTGTGTAGACCTTAGTGCACCAGCCATAACTCTTTACATGACTGAGGCTATTTTATGACTACTGCTGTGGTTCAGTGAATATGGGTAAAAGTGCGCTTGGCTCAGTATTAACATGGCGTGAGTACAGACTAAAGTACACTTTACCTGCATGAGTAAATAGGAACTTGGTCATTCTCAAAAATGTAGCCTTGTCATCAAACCCATGAGGTTACTTTAACCTAAAATAATACCTGGCAACAAATTAATCTCTGCTATTTAACAGTAATTCTCAAAAGCAGTTAGTCCAAAATTTGGTTAGATTTGTATAGACATTGAGCTCACAATGGCCTGATGTGCTATAAATGTTTGTGGTGGGAAAAACCATTTAGGGTAGGGCTATAAAATGACTAAAGAATAATATAGGCCACAAAAGTTGCAATTTGAAGCACAGTCCTATTGCGTGTATCAGCCCTTGCTGTGTTTCTGATGGCTGCGATACTGTTTCCATAGTATTGTCTAAAACTTCCTGATGAGGCGTTTATGGCACTTAGATATGTCATGTCCCATAGATATGTCATAAATTGTAATGGTTAACGTTGTAATATCACTTTAAATCATAACTTTATTAAAATCAGACAAATACAAAAATTACAAACAATACCACCGTTAATTTTGAAAGCAAATTTCGATTTAGTTTTAGTCCAAGTCTTAATCACTACAATGTGAGCGGGCTCAGCCACATCAATTAGAAAAGGGGTGCTGCTATACGTATCAATGTAATACAGTATCCAGAAAGAAAAAGAAACACGCAAAACAGCGCACACCCATAAATATCAAAAAAAAGTACTCTTTATTAATACATGAATCAAAAAGACAGACAAGATTCTTAAAAACATTTAAAACAGGCCTAAAGCAGCCAAAGCACAAAACAGGGTGAGCTCCCTCAACAAAGGGATCCCCACCCAGGGCACATGTCTATTACAGTACATCAATATCGTCCCTATGTCATACAAATAAGCTACCGCATAACACTAAATTCATCACAACAGCCCATATACAACCTGTATTCTCATGTAGCAAGTAGTGGTGAAGTGACACAGGACGGTTAATGGAGGTATTACCAGGCAAGTGCCCCCCTAAAGACCCCACGCGTTCCGTTGCCCGTCGGCAACTTCCTCAGGGGTGTTAGTCCAAGTCTTTTGACTGAAATGTCTTGTTAGTTTTAGTTATATTTTAGTCAACTGAATCTCCAGCTGATTTTAGCTGACTATAATTTAATGGGTTTGAAAATAGGGGGGGGGGGACCCCAAGCATCTTTTTTCATAAATAAATCCTTTAAAAAAAATGGGGGACCCTGTTTTTTTATAACCGGCTATGCAACACACACACAACCAGGGGTTAGAAGCTGAAGCGGGTGCTCAGTAACAGCCAAGTCAGGATACTAGAAGCAGTGTAGTCAGAACCAGCAAACAGGAACAACAGAAAAGCGGTTGGAGATCTAAGACCATGCAAAGGCAGAGACAGTCGGAACTGCTGCAGCTTATCTAGCCAAGACCCAGCAGGGAAGGGGCTTGCCAACTAGCCAGGTAGACAAGAAGCTGCTCACTAATATCAGCTCAGCTGTCTTGCTGTAATTTTTTAGGACTGAAAACCTTCATCAATCTAACTTTAACACTGAATTGTCAAACAGCACAGATTGGTTTTTCTGAGAACAAAATGCTGCAGGCCAGTTGGCGTTCACATTTCCTTTGACATATTCCACTTTTGGACTAATGTATTTTTAGTAAAATGGTGTCTTGAGTAGAAGCTGATCACAAGGTAACATAGTAACATAGTTCATAAGGTCGAAAAAAGACCAGAGTCCATCAAGTTCAACCTATAACCCTAATGAGTCCCTTCTGAGTTGATCCAGAGGAATAAAAAAAAAAAACTCATACTCGAGCTAAAAATTCATTCCCAACTCAAAATATGGCATCATAATGGATCCCTGGATCAACCTTCTGTCCATATAGATCTAGAATCCATAACCTGTAATGTTATTATTCTCCAAAAATGCATCCAGACCCCTTTTTAAATTCTTTTACATAGTTCCCTATGACCACCTCCTCTGGCAGAGAATTCCACAGTCTCACTGCTCTTACAGTAAATAACCCCCGTCTGTGCTGGAATAGAAACCTTCTTTCTTCAAGATGTAGAGGATGCCCCCTTGTTTTATATATACAGTCCTGGGTATAAATAGATCATGGGAGAGATCTCTGTAAGGTCCCCTGATATATTTATACATAGTTATTTAGTCTCCCCCAAGCCTTCTTTTTCCTAAATTAAATAACCCTAATTCTGATAATCTTTCTGGATACTGTAGTCCTCCCATTCCTCGTATTACTCTGGTTGCCCATCTTTGAACCCTCTCCAGCTCCACTATATCTTTCTAGTACACTGGTGCCCAGTACTGTACCCAGTATTCCATGTGTGGTCTGACTAGTGATTTGTACAGCGGTAGAATTATACAGCCAAAGTGCATGCTGGGAGTTGTAGTGGTGCATCTGCTGGTTGCATAACTACAACTACCAGCATGCCCGTTGGCTGTCGGTGACTGCTGAGAGTTGTAGTTTTGCAACAGCTGGCACACTGTTTTTTTTTTTTTTTTTTACCTAACATCAGTGTTTCACGACCGCTGTGCCTCCAGCTGTTGCAAACTACAACTCCCAGCATGCACGGTACATGCTGGGAGTTGTAGTTTTGCAACAGCTGGAGGCACACTGGTTGTGAAACACTAAGTAGCAAACCAGTGTGTCTCCCGCTGTTGCATAACTACAATCCCCAGCCAAAGTAGTATGCCTCCAGCTGTTGCATAACTACAAGTCACAGCATGCCCTTCCGCTGTTCGTACATGCTGGGGGTTGTAGCTTTTGCAACAGCTGAAGGCACACTGGTTGCAAACACTGAGTTTGTTACCAAACTTGGTGTTTCACAACCAGTGTGCCTCCAGCTGTTGCAAAACTACAACTCCCAGCATGCACTGATAGACCGTACATGCTTGGAGCTGTAGTTTTGCAACAGCTGGAGGCACACTGGTTGTGAAACACTGAGTCAGGTCACAAACTCAGTGATACATAACCAATGTGCCTACAGCTGTTGCAAAACTAAAACTCAGCATGTACAGTCTGTCAGTGCATGCTGGCAGTTGTAGTTTTGCAACAGCTGGATGCACCCCCCCCCAATGTGAACGTACAGGGTACACTCACATGGGCGGAGGTTTACAGTAAGTATCCGGCTGCAAGTTTGAGCTGCGGCAAGTTTTCTGCTGCAGCTCAAACTGCCAGCCAGAAACTACTGTGAACCCCCCGCCCGTGCGACTGTACCCTAAAAACACTACACTACACTAACACAAAATTAAATAAAAAGTAAAAAACACTACGTATACACATACCCCTACACAGCCCCCCTCCCCTCCCCAATTCAAGTGAAAAACGTCTGGTACGCCACTGTTTCCAAAACGGAGCCTCCAGCTGTTGCAAAACAACTACTCCCAGTATTACCAGACAGCCACTGACTGTCCAGGCATGCTGGGAGTTTTACAACAGCTGGAGTCCACCCCTATGCAAGTCCCTAATTTAGGCCTCAAATGCGCATGGCGCTCTCACTTTGGAGCCCTGTCGTATTTCAAGGCAACAGTTTAGGGTCACATATGGGGTATCGCCATACTCGGTAGAAATTGTGTTACAAATTTGGGGGGTATTTTCTGCTTTTACCCTTTTTAAAATGTAAAATTTTTGGGAAAACAAGCATTTTAAGTAAAAAAAAAAAATTTTTTTTTTTTACATATGCTAAAGTCGTGAAACACCTGTGGGGTATTAAGGTTCACTTTACCCCTTGTTACGTTCCCCGAGGGGTCTAGTTTCCAAAATAGTATGCCATGTGTTTTGTTTTTGTTTTTTTGCTGTCCTGGCACCATAGGGGCTTCCTAAATGCGGCATGCCCCCAGAGCAAAATTTGCTTTCAAAAAGCCAAATGTGACTCCTTCTCTTCTGAGACCTGTAGTGCGCCAGCAGAGCACTTTTCACCCCCATATGGGGTGTTTTCTGAACCGGGAGAAATTGTGCTTCAAATTTTGGGGGGTATTTTCTGCTATTACCCTTTTTAAAAATGTAAAACTTTTGGGAAACCAAGCATTTTAGGGAAAAAAAGATTTCTTTTTTTTTACAAATGCAAAAGTCGTGAATCACCTGTGGGGTAATAACCCCTTAAGGACTCAGGGTTTTTCCGTTTTTGCACTTTCGTTTTTTCCTCCTTACCTTTAAAAAATCATAACCCTTTCAATTTTCCACCTAAAAATCCATATTATGGCTTATTTTTTGCGTCGCCAATTCTACTTTGCAGTGACATTAGTCATTTTACCCAAAAATGCACGGCGGAACGGAAAAAAAAATCATTGTGCGACAAAATCGAAAAAAAAACGCCATTTTGTAACTTTTGGGGGCTTCCGTTTCTACGCAGTGCATATTTCGGTAAAAATTACACCTTATCATTATTCTGTAGGTCCATACGGTTAAAATGATACCCTACTTATATAGGTTTGATTTTGTCGCACTTCTGCGTTTAAAAATGTCATCTTCTGACCCCTATAACTTTTTTATTTTTCCATGTACAGGGCGGTATGAGGACTCATTTTTTGCGCCGTGATCTGAAGTTTTTATTGGTATGATTTTTGTTTTGATCTGACTTTTTGATCACTTTTTATTCATTTTTTAATGTTATAAAAAGTTACCAAAATACGCTTTTTTGGACTTTGGAATTTTTTTGCGCGTACGCCATTGACCGTACGGCTTAATTAATGATATATTTTTATAGTTCGGACATTTACGCACGCGGCGATACCACATATGTTTATTTTTATTTTTTTTTACACTGTTTTATTTTTCTTATGGGAAAAGGGGGGTGATTCAAACTTTTATTAGGGAAGGGGTTAAATGACCTTTATTAACACTTTTTTTTAACTTTTTTTTTTGCAGTGTTATAGGTCCCATAGGGACCTATAACACTGCACACACTGATCTTTCATCCTGATCACAGGCGTGTATTAACACGCCTGTGATCAGCATTATCGACGCTTGACTGCTCCTGCCTGGATCTCAGGCACGGAGCAGTCATTCGTCGATCGGACACCGAGGAGGCAGGTAAGAGCCCTCCCGGTGTCCGATCAGCTGTTCGGGACGCCGCGATTTCACCGCGGCGGTCCCGAACAGCCCGACTGAGCAGCCGGGATACTTTCAGTTTCACTTTAGAAGCGGCGGTCAGCTTTGACCGCCGCTTCTAAAGGGTTAATACCGCACATCGCCGCGATCGGCGATGTGTGGTATTAGCCGCGGGTCCCGGCCGTTGATTAGCGCCGGGACCCACGCGATATGATGCGGGATCGCGGCGCGATCCCGCTTCATATCGCGGGAGCCGGCGCAGGACGTAAATATACGTCCTGCGTCGTTAAGGGGTTAAAGGGGTTATCCAGGAAAAAACTTTTTATATATATATATCAACTGGCTCCAGAAAGTTAAACAGATTTGTAAATTACTTCTATTAAAAAATCTTAATCCTTTCAGTACTTATGAGCTTCTAAAGTTAAAGTTGCTATTTTCTGTGTAAGTGCTCTCTGATGACGTGTCTCAGGAAACGCCCAGTTTTGAACCAAACCCCCATAGCAAACCTCTTCTAAACTGGACGTTTCCCGAGATGCGTGTCATCAGAGAGCACTGAGACAGAAAAGAACAACCTTAACTTCAGAAGCTCATAAGTACTGAAAGGATTAAGATTTTTTAATAGAAACAATTTACAAATCTATTTAACTTTCTGAAGCCAGTTGATATATAAAAATGTTTTTTTTCCTGGAATACCCCTTTAAGGATCACTTTACCCCTTGTTATGTTCCCCGAGGGGTCTAGTTTCCAAAATGGTATGTCATGTGTTTTTTTATTTTATTTGCTGTTCTGGCACCATAGGGGCTTCCTAAAGGTGACATGCCCCCCCAAAAACCATTTGTCGCTCCTTCCCTTCTGAGCCCTCTACTGCGCCCGCCGAACAATTAACATAGACATATGAGGTATGTGCTTACTCGAGTAAAATTGGGTTTCAAATACAAGTAAAAATTTTCTCCTTTTACCCCTTGCAAAAATTCAAAAATTGGGTCTACAAGAACATGCGAGTGTAAAAAATTAGGATTGTTCCAATAGTTATTAGCTTCTGAAGTTTTCTGTCTAACTGCTCAATGATGATGTCACATCCCGGGAGCTGTGCATGATGGGAAAATATCCCCATAGGAACTGCACAGCTCCCGGGACGTGACATCCTGATTGAGCAGTTAACCCCTTAAGGACTCAGCCCATTTTGGCCTTAAGGACTCAGACAATTTAATTTTTACGTTTTCATTTTTTCCTCCTCGCCTTCTAAAAATCATAACTCTTTTATATTTTCATCCACAGACTAGTATGAGGACTTGTTTTTTGCGCGACCAGTTGTCCTTTGTAATGACATGACTCATTATATCATAAAATGTATGGCGCAACCAAAAAACACTATTTTTGTGGGGAAATTAAAACAAAAAACACAATTTTGCTAATTTTGGAAGGTTTTGTTTTCACGCCGTACAATTTATGGTAAAAATGACGTGTGTTCTTTATTCTGAGGGTCAATACGATTAAAATGATACCCATTATTACATACTTTTATATTATTGTTGCGCTTAAAAAAAATCACAAACTTTTTAACCAAATTAGTACGTTTATAATCCCTTTATTTTGATGACCTATAACTTTTTTATTTTTCCGTATAAGTGGCGGTATGGGGGCTCATTTTTTGCGCCATGATCTGTACTTTTTTTTTATACCACATTTGCATATAAAAAACTTTTAATATATTTTTTATAATTTTTTTTTAATAAAATGTATTAAAAAAGTAGGAATTTTGGATTTTTTTTAATTTTTTTTTCGTTCACGCCGTTCACCGTACGGAATCATTAACATTTAATTTTAATAGTTCGGACATTTACGCACGCGGCGATACCAAATATGTCTATAAAAAAAAAATGTTTACGCTTTTTGGGGGTAAAATAGGAAAAACGGACATTTTACTTTTTTATTGGGGGAGGGGATTTTTCCCTTTTTTTTACTTTTAAATTTTTTTACATTTTTTTTTACACTTGAATAGTCCCCATAGGGGACTATTCATAGCAATACCATGATTGCTAATACTGATCTGTTCTATGTATAGGACATAGAACAGATCAGTGTTATCGGCTATCTTCTGTCCTGGTCTGCTCGATCACAGACCAGAGCAGGAGACGCCGGGAGCCGCACGGAGGAAGGTGAGGGGACCTCCGTGCGGCGTTATGAATGATCGGATCCCCGCAGCAGCGCTGCGGGCGATCCGATCGTTCATTTAAATCGCGAACTGCCGCAGATGCCGGGATCTGTATTGATCCCGGCACCTGAGGGGTTAATGGCGGACGCCCGCGAGATCGCGGGCGTCGGCCATTGCCGGCGGGTCCCTGGCTGCGATCAGCAGCCGGGATCAGCCGCGCATGACACGGGCATCGCTCCGATGCCCGCGGTTATGCTTAGGACGTAAATGTACGTCCTGGTGCGTTAAGTACCACCTCACCAGGACGTACATTTACGTCCTGCGTCCTTAAGGGGTTAAACAGAAAACAACAACTCAACTTCAGAAGCTAATAACTATTTGAAGGATTAAGATTTTTTAATAGAAGTAATTTACAAATCTGTTTAACTTTCCAGAGCCAGTTGATATATAAAAAAAAGTTTTGGCCTGTAATACCCCTTTAAGGTGAAAGTAAGTATTACACAGTAACCATGTGGATGTGCTGGGTGCTGCAGAGCGTGAGATGCTCTTTGTATCTTCTATTGATAGTAGATGGGGATTCTAAAGGAGAGGCCTAGCTCAGAATTTAGTAATAGTGTTTTTGAAAATGTTTTTTCAAAACCAGACAACCTCTAAGAAGTATTTACTTATTAACAATAACATTAAATAAATAGAAATTAAATGCTAGGTGAAACAATTATTTGAGGGTTGTTTTGGTTGCTATAGATGCCCTTTGTTGGATTCCACATGCGGATTCTGCATCAAATTAAAGCCCAATAGACTTCAATAGGATTCTGCTCTCCCATTCACACTTTCTGCACAAAATCTGCACCAATTCCATACGAAATCCGCACAAGCCAGAAACCACCCAAGTGAATGCGGACGCAGAATTGGTGGGGATGTGCGGAAATTCTGCTGTGTGAATATAGCCCTAGGGTAGGGTCACTCATGCCATATTTACTTTCGCATATTTTCCTACCCATTGAAGTCACTGGGCAGCAAAATACAGCATGTGTGACTACCCTTAATGGGTTTTTACTTTTTTTTTTTTTTTCATGTGATTTTTACACAGACAAAAGTCTTAACTGCCAGAAAACAACTACTTTTCATTAGCATCAATAAGCATATCTGCTTCTGTAATTGTACAACACGCAGATACAGCTTAGATATGCATATTATTTAGCTTTTTACTGGTATTATCAGTTCAGTGCAGCAGACAATCTCGCACTAAATTGTAAGTGTAGTTAGATTACTATGATTTGGACAGGACAGCACATGCACAGTATAATTATACCATGTTAGACACTGTTATTAACCAAGGGCACATAAATACAGCACTGTACCAAACAAAGTAGCAAATATGTAAAAATATCTTCCAAACACAATTCAAGCCTGCGTAACTATGTATATCATACCTGTTTTACTTCAAGTTTATATTGATCAATTGGATTATTCAAAATGTAAAGATCTGTGGTCATAAGTGTTCTTACACGAAGCACTACTGGTTGGGGCAAGCACTTGCATTAAGCATTTTTCTTTATGTAGATCAGGTCAGTATTAATCTAAGGCCTGTTGGGCCACTTGATTATACTGGGCCACTAGATCAGCAGTGATATGCCTACTGGGAGCACACAAATCATATTCTCCCCGATGCTTTGCCTCTGACATCATTGCAATATCACAGATTTCCATGACAATGGCTCATACACATGAAGGAAGCGTTCTGCATTTAGCACACTGCTCATCCTAAATGCTGCATTAAGCACTGATTATTGATAGGAAAACAATAGAGGATAACAAGCTGATCATGGAATTAGAACCACTGAGACCCTCACCAATCCTCACAACGGGCACAACATTTTCCCCTAGAATGAACAGAGTACAGCGCGCATGTACTGCCAGGGTTTTGCTCACTCTATATGTGGCTGCCGAACATTGCCGCGTTCAGCAACCTTTTGGCTCCTAGGTCTAAAATATAATATTTTAAGTACTTATTTTACTATGCTGCTGACCTAAACATGTTACTCTTTTGTAGCTGGTAACTGGAGTATGGGAAGGCGGCTACAACTTTTTCTGCCAGGACACTCACAGTGGAGGAGATGCAGACATGAAGGTGAGAAAAAAACATTATTTATTACTTTTTTTTTTTTTTTTTTTTAAACAGTGACAGAAATGATTGTATGTTAGTTTTTGCAGTAGATGATAAATATCACTGGTTTACTGGATGCCTTTTTACGTCATAAAATAAAGAGCAGTTACTAGTGGGGTGATTCCACCAGGTACAGATTGTGACATATTGCAAGCAGCGCACACCGTTATTACTCTGGGGACTATTCTGGTATTGGAAAGAAAACTGACAACTGTATTTATTAGCAGAAGTATTTATTAATCCTCAATATGGTTTATCAAAGAATTATGTGAAATTATGGACAGATATGATGCATAATAAATACATGATCTATTTTTCAGAAGAATCTGGCTAGTTAAAGGAAACATTGTAAATAATCTGTGGACTAGTTGTAAAATGCGTTTTATTAAGTTCTGAGCAAGTTCGAGCACATCTCAAGCTGCACTTTCTTCCCTGATAAGCAGAGAACAGTCCAAGCCCATAGTGTGTTCATGCATATGTCCGTCAGAAGGTAAACAGCACATTTCTGCAATTACAGAACATACCATGGCCTTGTTTTCTGTATAAGAAAATACATACTACTGCATGGCCCATCACTGTCTACAAGAGTCCTAAACTCTGTGGGACTGAAGTATGGCAAGGTCATTTCTACAAATACTTCATTAGGAGTACCGGAGTGTAGAAGAATCCCACCTTCCTGAAGATGCCCAGTATGAGTCTTCTTTTAAGGTACTAGTGAACATGTGGTGCATTAGTCCCAAAGAAGTCAAAGGGTAATAGCACCAACTGAACTGAATTAATCATCTGTCAGCATGAGAGCTGTTTCATGGTGAATAAATTTGAGACCGAGCCAAATAGCAAATTACTTTGTTGTTTAGCAACCAGTCGTAATAAATCCTCATAGTATGCTGCAAGAACGAACAGAACAAAAGAAGGATGGGAAATAAGAGGGTAACTTTCCTGCCTGTATAATTACTTTTATTTCCATACCGTAATGAGGGGAATCATGTGACCTCTGTGGTCAGATGTGTTTTAAGGTAAAGACTTTGTATTTTGGTGTGCAACAGTTGTGACATTTACTGACAGATGACAGCTCTGGCACTGTCATCTCTACTTTAGATACTCACACTGTGTGGGTAGATGCCCCCCATGATAACTAGCAGTCATACATTCCTGCTAAGGAACAACTCTGAGCTATAGGATATGATTGCAGAATTGGTATTTCATGGAGAATACAGGTATTTACTAAAACAGGCATGTCAGGAAAAAACACTGGTTCTCTTTAAATAAGGGTTTGATTCTTGGGATGCCCACTAATGGTCACCTTCCACAGTAGGGAAAAGTTGACCAAGCCCCCTGATTGTAATGTGTGTGTGTGTATATATATATATATATATATATATCTAATGTGTATGGGGTCCTCCCAACTCTCCCAACAGAAAATGTTAGAGGAGAGAATGATCGGGCATGTTGTATTTCAACTGCCTGATTGTTTTGACCTCTGGGTGATATGCCACTGCCAGAGCTGTCTGGCAGCGGCTTACCTCCCATGTTGTTATTTGGAACACATGAATGTTCCACCAAGCTTGTGAATGGCTTAAATGGGGGAGATAGCTGTTGGATAACATTTATTGGAAGTGTATGGCCAGCTTAAGAGTAAGATTTAGCACTGCATCCTCTTTAAAACCTGTACAGGGAACTGCTGGCAGCCCCATTTACTTGACAATAAAACTGTAGCTGTGTAGAGATTGAGCTATTTCCTGATCATTGCACATATTCTTACATAATTTCATTTGCATAACTGTCTTTTTTTCTTCATCACAGGCTAAAATAAAATAGGTGCAGAACAAAAACTGTTTTAAAAACATTGTAACAAAATACAAAAAAAACATTTAACATTTTTTTTATTTGTTTGTATCCCAAGTGTAGTGGCTTCCCTGAGACATATGGCATCTGTAGGTGTAGTTAAAATTGTGAACCAATATGAAGCACTTCAGAGACCATAGGAAACCAGATTCATGAGCCTTCTAGTACAGCGTTTCCTAACCTGGAGTACACAGCAGTTCCCCTGGGTGCATGTGTAAAAAAAAATCTGTAAAGGCCACTGTAATGCATAGGGATGAACGGAAATCTTGGCCGCTGGAAATTATCGCCCGAAAATGACCTTTTTCAGCCTTTTCGGCTAAGGGGATTTCCTGACGATAATTCCGGTGGGTGTGGCCTAAAATAGGGGCGTGGTTTTTCAACTTACACTCTCTCCGCGGTCCAGGCCCCCCCCCCTTCCCTAGGTCTCGTGCAGCGCGGTCCAGGCTCCGCCTAATCAATGGCGTAAATGTAAGAGAAAAAAAATACCAATGGCCAGAATTGCGGGTTTTTGTTCACTGAAAAAGTTATCCAAAAAGTCCCCATCAAAATAAAAATGATAAAAAAAATACAGATCACAAAAAATTAGTCCACTATACAACCTCATATATGGGAAAAATAAAAAAGTTATAGGGGTTAGAAGATAACATTTTAAGCATACTGATTTTTTTTGAAGATAGATATAAGGGGGAGATTTATCGGAACATGCTGAGGAAGATACGGGTAGGTGCCCATAGCAACCAATCAAATAGGTGTGTTCCCCTATAGTGTGTCCTGGAGTCAATGTATGGTGAGTGGCAGTGCTGTGGCTCCAAGCCCGGACAGTACTTTCTATAGCCACCCTGTATTTGTTCTGGTGTCACCTTCAAGTACATCAGTAACTAAAATATTCTGATTTTACAAAAACTGTATTGAAAAAAGTGGGCGGGGCAATGCATTTTCGGTTTTTGGCCAAGCACAGCCTACATTTTCGGGTTTGGTCCAAAATTTCCCTTTCACTGCATCCCTATTAATGCATAAGCATGCAAAATACCACGTATGTATACGGTATTTACGTCCATGGCCGGCTCCCACGATATAACGCGTGGTCACGTGGTGACTGCGTGTCATATCAGGTCGGTCCCGACATGTTAACTGAAGCCGGGACTTGGGGCTAATAGCATGCGGCAAAAAAAAAGTTAATAAATGTGATTTAACCCTTTCCCTAATAAAAGTCCAAATCACCCTACTTTTCCCATAAAAAACAAACAAACGTGTAAATAAATATAAACATATGTGGTATCGCCGCGTGCGTAAATGTCCAAGCTATAACAAATATCATTAATTAAACTGCAAGGTCAATGGTGTACACGCAAAAAAATTCCAAAATAGCGTATTTTGGGTCACATTTTATATCATGAAAAAATGAATAAAAAGCAATCAAAAAGTCTGATCAATAGAAAAATGGTACCGATAAATCCTTCAGATCACAGTGCAAAAAATGAGCCCTCATACAGCCCCATACGCAGAAAAATAAAAAGTTATTGGGGTCAGAAGATGACAATTTTAAACATATACATTTTCCTGCATGAAGTTATGATTTTTTCCAGAAGTGCGACAAAATCAAACCTATATAAGTAGGATATCATTTTAATCGTATGGAGCTATAGAATAAAGATAAGGTGTCATTTTTACCGAAAAATGCATTGCGTAAAACGGAAGCCCCCAAAAGTTACAAAATGGCGTTTTTTCTTCAATTTTGTCGCACAATGATATTTTTTCCGTTTTGCTGTAGATTTTTGGGTAAAATGACTGATGTCACTGCAAAGTAGAATTGGTGGTGCAAAACATAAGCCATCATATGGATTTTTAGGTGCAAAATTGAAAGGGTTATGATTTTTAAAAGGTAAGGAGGAAAAAACAAAAGTGCAAAAACGAAAAAACCTGTGGTCCTTAAGGGGTTAATATGCATTGCAGGAGGCGTGTCCAGAAAAGTTGTGGGATGGGCTGGGAAGGTCCAGGAATGTGCTCATCCCTGCAAGCAGATCACTATGGTCTTACTGCCGAATCTGTGATGTGAGCAATATCCTTCTCTCCGTTACTTTCCGTAATGTTAGTGATGGGGGGGGGGCAGTGTGTTATAGTGATCGTTAGTGAAGAGGGGCAGTGTGTTATAGGATTTTAAATGACAGGGCGCAGTGTGTTGTGGGGGTTGAAAGTGACGAGGTGCAGTGTCTTGTGGGAGTTGTAAGTAGAGGGGGGCAGTGTGTTGTGGGGGTTTTTAGTGACGGGAGGCAGTGTCTTGTGTCTTTTGGCGAACAAAAAGTTTAATTAAAACAAAAATAGTACAGATTTAGGGTAGGGTCGCACATAACGTATACGCAGCTTATTTTACGCTCTACGAAATCCGCTGCATATTCTCCTATGAGCATATACACAGGGCTACATGCGGCACCACCTGTGTGTGCGGTGAGGTTTGGAGGTGGGCTGAGCACATCGATGTGACTGTGACATGCAGGCCCACCTCCAAACCTCACTGCACACACAGGACTACCACGTGTAGCCCTATGTGTCTGCTCATAGTAGAATATGCAGTGTAATTCCTACTGTGTTGCGTGACCCTACCCAAAAACTGCAAATTTTGGCACAAAAAATTTGCCCTCATACAGCTTTTTGTGGTCCCACAAAAAAAAAAAAAAAAAACATATGTCTCTGTGGATGGACAAATAAAAGAGTTATTGCTCTTAAAAGACAAGGAGAAAAAACAAAAAGTGTCTTCAAGGCTAAAATGGGCCGTGCCCTTAAAGGAGATGTCCGATGCGGACTATTCCTATTACATCCTGCCCGGGCTGCAAAAAGAGAAAACAAACTTTCACTTACCTTCCTACATTCCCCCGGAGCTCCGCAACAGCTGATCGGTCGGCCAGGCTGTCTACTTACTACTTCCCTTAGCCTGAGACATCACACGGCACTTCAGCCTATCACCGGCAGAGGAGGGACATCGCTGCGGCTGGTGATAGGCTGAACCGCCGTGTGAGAACCCGGGCTAAAGGAAGTAGGAAGCAGACAGCCCGGCCAACCGATCAGCTGTTGCGGAGCTCCGGGGGAACGTAGGAAGGTAAGTGAAAGTTTGTTTTCTCTTTTTTTTCAGCCTGGGCAGAATGGAATAGGAATAGTCCACACCAGACATCTCCTTTAAGTGGTTAATATAGATCAAGCAGTAATATTTATCTTCATAAACATTCAATAGTAAATTGTAAAAATCCTTATATTATCTGAGGAAAGGGGAGGCAACAAAAAAACATTGGAAATGAAGAACCCAAGGCTACAAAATGATGTAAAGGCCAAATTCTTCACACTGACCTTATGTCTTCTTTTAATGTAGACTAACATTGCAAATACTGTATAGTAAAGTTATGTTCACATGGAAAAGAAGTGTGGTTTCTGGCATTAAAGGGGTACTCCGGTGGAAAACATTTTTTAATCAACTGATGCCAGAAAGTTCAACAGATTTCTATTTAAAAATCGTATTCCTTCCAGTACTTATCAACTGCTGTATGCTCCACAGGAATTTCTTTTCTTTTTGAATGTCTTTTCTGTCTGACCACAGTGCTCTCTGCTGACACCTCTGTCCATGTCAGGAACTGTCCAGAGTACAAGAAAAACCCCATAGCAAACCTATCCTGCTCTGGACAGTTACTAACATGGACAGATGTGTCAGCAGAGAGCACTGTGGTCAGACTGAAAAGAAATTCAAAAAGAAAAGAACTTCCTGTGGAGCATACAGCAGCTGATAAGTACTGGAAGGATTAAGATTTTAAATAGAAGTAATTTACAAATCTGTTTAATTAACTTTGTCGCACCAGTTGATTTAAAAAATAATAATGGGAAATGTGCAAAAAAGCATGTATTTTTCAATAGACAGCACTGAAAAAAGTGGTCACTTTTTTTTAAATTTTTTTTATTTTTTAAGAGCTGTTTTTTGAAAACCCACAATTTTTGGGGGGACATATCCCATTGTGGGTGGAATCTGTATGAGAGGACTTTTATTGTCCTTATGAACATATTCAAAAAGTTCATTATTCTAGTACTTTTTTTTTATATAAAAAAAAAATCTTTTTTATTGAATATGGGAAAGAAATAGCCTATACTGACTTTACTTTACCTGATAGTTTGGCAGTTCGGGTCCTTTGCATAGAGTTCACTGGTTATCTCTGGTAGCAAGGTCTGTAGGACACAGCACGTTTAAAGGGGTACTCCGGCGCTTAGACATCTTATCCCCTATCCAAAGGATAGGGGATAAGATGCCTGATCGCGGGGGTCCCGGTGATCTTGCACGCAGCACCCCAGTTAAAATCAGTCCCCGGAGCATGTTCGTTCCGTGTCTGATTACCGGCAACTACGGGGCCGGCGACGTCACGCCTCCGCCCCGTGTGACGTCACGCTCCGCCCATCAATGCAAGCCTATGGGAGGGGGCGTGACAGCTGGTAATCAGACCCGGAGCAAACATGCTCCGGGGACTGATTTTAACTGGGGTGCTGCGTGCAAGATCATGGGGGTCCCCAACGGCAGGACCCCCGCGATCAGGCATCTTGTCCCCTAACCTTTGGATAGGGGATAAGATGTCTAAGCGCCAGAGTACCCCTTTAAAGGTTGAAATGGAGTCTGCAGAACTCAGATATCTATAATATGCCATTAATAGATTTTGAATATGGCACCTTCATGAACTGGTGATTTAGATAGTGATTTAAGGCTCTCTGGTGATACTAAAGGTGGTTTATTGGCTCATATTTTCTTATTAGGTTGAATTTACAAACAATATTTTAGTCAGTATTTTGGTTAGTCTTTTTAGCCAAAACCAGGAGAGCACCCAAAACAGAAAAAGGTGCAAATCTTTCCATTTAAGTTTACTATGTGTTGGTTCCATATATATATATATATATATATATATATATATATATATAGCAGAAAACATCATGTAGCCGCACAAATTGTGTGGAATATTGTAAATTAAGGCAAACCTTTGCTTTTATTGCCTTTGTACATCTACTGGTGAAGTAGCAATGTTAAGGAGTTTCAGTAATACACTCAATATATGCCCCAGCATTACTTGCCTGGCAGTATGTTCCACAAGGCTGCCTTGATCAATATGGCACAATTCCTGATTTGTGCCAACCTTCTCTGCTGTAGGCCAACCCCAACCTTTCTGACCAAGACATTTGTGGTATCATCTAAACAAGTTGTTTTCCATGCAACTACAGTCTTTGTCCCCTGTTTACAACATTTCACAAGTGTTGGAAAAACTCATTAATACTAAGTTAATATGATATTCTGCCTGGACATTGGCACAATTGCGTTGACAACTACGCCCCAGTATGTGCAGCGTACATGGACTACTTGAACGTTTTCTGCCATCTCTAAACTGATTTTTGTACAAAGGCAAATGTATACATTCATGCAGAGACATCTCTTGTTTACAGATAGTTCGAGTCCTCTGGTGGTACTACTTCTCCAAGCTTATTGAGTTCATGGACACATTCTTCTTCATTCTCCGCAAAAACAACCACCAGATAACCGTCCTACATGTCTATCACCATGCCTCCATGCTTAGCATTTGGTGGTTTGTCATGAACTGGGTACCCTGTGGACACTGTGAGTACTAGTAATCTCTTCATGTGCATCATAAAGCTACTTAGGACACATTCATGTGCTTATTTTGTTCCATTATTATCATTGGAATTACCACATGTTGTAACATTATTGGAAATGGTATTTTAAAGAATCCCTTTACACATTGCTTTCTTGATAACTAATGTTTTATAAGTTGTTTATGTTTTATATGGAGCAGCCTTGACCTTTATTTGTATATATTTTTTTTATGTGACATGTATGAATTTTAGTGAAGGCCTTATTCATCACATAAGTGTTGGGGGATAAGCTCTATTAAAAGATAATGTTTAATTAGATATACATAAAATGAATTGTCCTCTGGCACCACATTGTGCAAATCAACAAACAAAAAACAACACATGTAAAATAAAAAATACTTAGGACAGTATGATGTACAGTGGTCCCTCAAGTTACAATATTAATTGGTTCTGGGACGACCATTGTATGTTGAAACCATTGTATGTTGAGACCAGGACTCTATGGAAACCTGGTAATTGGTTCTGAAACCCCAAAATGTCATCCAAAAATAGGAAAAAGGGAGAATTAAAGATAAATAAGTAGATAACTAATACAGATAAAGCAAGTCCTTACGTATAATAGTAAGAAAGATCTGCTGGGAGCTGTAATCACGGTCTATGTCAGTGTTTCCCAAGCAGGGAGCCTCCAGCTGTTGCAAAACTACAACTCCCAGCATGCCCGGACAGCCGTTGGCTGTCCGGGCATGCTGGTAGTTGTAGTTTTGCAACAGCTGGGGCCACCCTGCTTGGGAAACACTGGTCTATGTAGAGGACAGGAGCTTCTTCAGGATCCTATACAGTACACAGTGTCCTAAAAAAGTAATGGAGTCGCCCTCACCTGGTGTCCAAAGGAGCAGCTAACCCTGGTACAAGTAAAGCATACAGAACCTGTAGTACCTCCCTGAACTGTAGGGGGCGCTACCAGACACCAGTCAGTGCATACACTTCAGTAATACAGGGGTTTTACCAGTGAATGCCCATTCTGATTGGTCGGTTCTTCCAGCCATTGACATGTTTCACAGATCTGGACTGTCTGTCCATTGTATGTTGAGTCTGGTTTCAACTTACGATGGTCCAGAAAAGACCATTGTATGTTGAAACTATTGTATGTTGAGGCCATTGTAAGTTGAGGGATCACTGTATATGTAACAGTGGGGTAAGAGGCTGAGCAAATAAGGCCCAATAGTTTTACCCTCACCAAACTGCCCAAGTAAGCTCATAAATCCTGCTACATGAAACACATTTACCAAAATCTGTCCCATGTGTCCCACTGCGTTTCCCCCTTTATATGATTAAATACAACGGGTTCATCAGAGGACGGTGCAGCCGTTCAGGAGATATTAATTCTGTTCCCAATATGTTATTTTTTTTCTTAACTGCAACTGAGGAGGGCTGCTACAATGCTTCGACAATAACCCCTTCCCATTATACGATAACTCTTCCCCCTTCACAGACCTGCTGAGAAAGAGCAATATATGTTTATGAAGGGGTGGGGTCATTGACAAAAGTGGCAGGGTTATTGGCCTGAGGGGGCAGAGAAAGCGTTGCACATACAGTAGCAGATGCCGCCAGTGCAGATAAAAAGAAAATAAGCTACTAGAAAAAAGATGAATTTCTTGAATGGCTGCACTTTTTACCTGGTAAGAAGCGTTAGAAACAGAGTCACCCGCACATTTACCTGTATATTTAGTAGGGATGTCCCAAACGCGTACAAGTACTGATACTTTTATTCTAGTACTCATTGATACCAATCACAGATCCTTTTTTTGTGAAGGAAATCCGACACTAGGTGCACCCTGTTTCTAACACTGCTTACAGTGCAGCTGTTCTATAGATATTGGTCTCCTTCCCAATATGTAAATTCCTTGTCCTGCGCAATGGAGACGGCACCTACCATGTGCAATGCTCTGACTGATGTCTTCTCCCCCATCATGAATATTTCTCCCTGCTTCAATCTCACTGCATTATTGAAGCAGACGGGAGAAAGCATTGCTCATACAGAAGCAGCTGCCTCCATTGCGCAGAATCAGGAAATAACATATTAGCAACAAGATCAATATCTTCAGAACACCCACACCATCTACCTCTATATATAGGTTAGTGTGGGTGACCCTGCAGTCAGATTCCCTTTATTGCCATGTGACATTTTCTTCAAGAATTTTTTTTTATTTATATATATATATATATATATATATATATATATATATATATATTATTTTTTTATGGAAAAGACGGTGATTTTACATTTTTTTATTAAACGTTTTAGTCCCCATAGGGGATTTTTAAGGTATACTTGGAGTTGTATCTCCCTATACCTCCCGAATATGCCACCACAGCTCACCTACAGCTGGTCATCTTGCATTCCTTGTCTTCTGGAGAGATTATGGGGGAGATTTATCAAAACATGTCCATTGGAATAGTTGCTGAGTTGCCCATAGCAACCAATCAGATTGCTTCTTTCATTTTCCAGAGGCCTTTTCAAAACTGAAAGACACAATCTTATTGGTTGCTATGGGCAACTCAGCAACATTTCCTCTGGACAGGTTTTTATAAATCTCCCCCCATATGTCTGGTGCAGAAGCCATATTGGAGACGTGAAGTAAAGTAACAGATGCCACACTAGTATTCTGCCATTCAGAAGTCTTGTAAAAGTGAAGAAGTACTGTGAGCACTATCATTCCTGATTTTTATTAGAATTTTATTTAGAATTTTTTTTAAACTACTTGTCCAACGGACTAAAATGGAGCACAATCTACTTGTCCCTCATGGTGATCTACTTGTCCTGGTACATGAAATAATTTCAACCAAAATAGTCTGTAAATAAGGTCTTTATTATTAGAAACTTAATAGGCAGACCAGTATGTCACACCATTAGGTGGATAGGGCCCCTGATAAGTAAGTCCACCCCATTAAGTAGGTAGTCCCCCCTTCAGGAAGGTACGTCCCGTCATCAGGAAGGTATGTCCCTTTACATCCCCTCATCATGTAGGTAGGCAGGTAGGGCTCCCCTAGTAAGTAAATAATGCCTTAGAGATAGATATAGAGATAGATATATATGACCCCATCAGGTAGGGCTCTTCAGTAGGTAGAAAGGCCCCCAGATAGATATGACCTCCATCACTTAGGGCTCCACAATAGGTAGTCAGACCCCCAGATAGATATGAGCTCCATCAGGTAGGGCTCCCCAATAGGTACACAGGCCCCCAGACAGATATGACCCCCATCAGGTAGGGCTCCCAAGTAGGCACACAGGCCCCCAGACAGATATGACCCCCATCAGGTAGGGCTCCCCAGTAGGCACACAGGCTCCCAGACAGATATGACCCCCATCAGGTAGGGCTCCCAAGTAGGCACACAGGCCCCCAGATAGATATGAGCTCCATCAGGTAGGGCTCCCCAATAGGTACACAGGCCCCCAGACAGATATGACCCCCATCAGGTAGGGCTCCCCAGTAGGTACTCAGACCCCCAGACAGATATGACCCCCATCAGGTAGGGCTCCCCAGTAGGTACACAGGCCCCCAGACAGATATGACCCCCGTCAGGTAGGGATCCCCAGTAGGTACACAGGCCCCCAGACAGATATTACCCCCATCAGGTAGGGCTCCCCAGTAGGTACACAGGCCCCCAGACAGATATGACCCCCATCAGGTAGGGCTCCCCAGTAGGTACACAGGCCCCCAGACAGATATGACCCCCATCAGGTAGGGCTCCCAAGTAGGCACACAGGCCCCCAGATAAATATGAAACCCCATCAGGTAGGGATCCCCAGTAGGTAAACAGGCCCCCAGATAGATATGAAGCCCCATAAGGTAGGGCTCCACAGTAGGTAAACAGGCCCCCAGACAGATATGAGCTCCATCAGGTAGGGCTCCCCAGTAGGTAAACAGGTCCCCAGATAGATATGAAACCCCATCAGGTAGGGCTCCCCAGTAGGTACACAGGCCCCCAGATAGATATGACCCCATCAGGTAGGGCTCCCCAATAGGTACACAGGCCCCCAGACAGATATGACCCCCATCAGGTAGGGCTCCCCAGTAGGTACACAGGCCCCCAGACAGATATGACCCCCATCAGGTAGGGCTGCCAAGTAGGCACACATGCCCCCAGATAGATATGACCCCCATCAGGTAGGGATCCCCAGTAGGTAAACAGGCCCCCAGATAGATATGAAACCCCATCAGGTAGGGATCCCCAGTAGGTAAACAGGCCCCCAAATAGATATGAAACCCCATAAGGTAGGGCTCCACAGTAGGTAGACAGGCCCCAGATAGATATGACTCCCTTCACTGTAGTGTGAGCCCTGAACTGTGAACTGCCTGTCACCCAGCTTTTCCAGTCTTCTGAAGCCGCAGCCCTAGTAGTGATGGCTGCTCATCCTCCCTCCACTTGTCACTAAGTGCCTTCTCCCTGCCATTTTGTAAATACCCTGTAAATAGTAGCAGAACCCCTTAGATAGCAGTAGCCCCTCTAAAGGTAGTAGTAGTTCCCTCTGCGGTTAGTAAAAGCCCCTCTGTAGACAGTAGTAGCAGTCCCTTTTAGATAGAAGTAGAAGCCTAATGTAGGTGGTGGCCTACCCTGTGGGTAGTAACAGCCCCCTTCCCTCTTAGTAGTAGTAGCAGTCCCTTTTAGATAGAAGTAGAAGCCTAATGTGGGTGGTGGCCTACCCTGTGGGTAGTAACAGCCCCCTTCCCTCTTAGTAGTAGTAGCAGTCCCTTTTAGATAGAAGTAGAAGCCTAATGTAGGTGGTGGCCTACCCTGTGGGTAGTAACAGCCCCCTTCCCTCTTAGTAGTAGTAGCAGTCCCTTTTAGATAGAAGTAGAAGCCTAATGTAGGTGGTGGCCTACCCTGTGGGTAGTAACAGCCCCCTTCCCTCTTAGTAGTAGTAGCAGTCCCTTTTAGATAGAAGTAGAAGCCTAATGTAGGTGGTGGCCTACCCTGTGGGTAGTAACAGCCTGCTTCCCTCTTAGTAGTAGTAGCAGTCCCTTTTAGATAGAAGTAGAAGCCTAATGTAGGTGGTGGCCTACCCTGTGGGTAGTAACAGCCCCCTTCCCTCTTAGTAGTAGTAGCAGTCCCTTTTAGATAGAAGTAGAAGCCTAATGTAGGTGGTGGCCTACCCTGTGGGTAGTAACAGCCCCCTTCCCTCTTAGTAGTAGTAGCAGTCCCTTTTAGATAGAAGTAGAAGCCTAATGTAGGTGGTGGCCTACCCTGTGGGTAGTAACAGCCCCCTTCCCTCTTAGTAGTAGTAGCAGTCCCTTTTAGATAGAAGTAGAAGCCTAATGTGGGTGGTGGCCTACCCTGTGGGTAGTAACAGCCCCCTTCCCTCTTAGTAGTAGTAGCAGTCCCTTTTAGATAGAAGTAGAAGCCTAATGTAGGTGGTGGCCTACCCTGTGGGTAGTAACAGCCCCCTTCCCTCTTAGTAGTAGTAGCAGTCCCTTTTAGATAGAAGTAGAAGCCTAATGTAGGTGGTGGCCTACCCTGTGGGTAGTAACAGCCCCCTTCCCTCTTAGTAGTAGTAGCAATCCCTTTTAGATAGAAGTAGAAGCCTAATGTAGGTGGTGGCCTACCCTGTGGGTAGTAACAGCCCCCTTCCCTCTTAGTAGTAGTAGCAGTCCCTTTTAGATAGAAGTAGAAGCCTAATGTAGGTGGTGGCCTACCCTGTGGGTAGTAACAGCCCCCTTCCCTCTTAGTAGTAGTAGCAGTTTTAGATAGAAGTAGAAGCCTAATGTAGGTGGTGGCCTACCCTGTGGGTAGTAACAGCCCCCTTCCCTCTTAGTAGTAGTAGCAGTCCCTTTTAGATAGAAGTAGAATCCTAATGTAGGTGGTGGCCTACCCTGTGGGTAGTAACAGCCCCCTTCCCTCTTAGTAATAGTAGCAGTCCCTTTTAGATAGAAGTAGAAGCCTAATGTAGGTGGTGGCCTACCCTGTGGGTAGTAACAGCCCCCTTCCCTCTTAGTAGTAGTAGCAGTCCCTTTTAGATAGAAGTAGAAGCCTAATGTAGGTGGTGGCCTACCCTGTGGGTAGTAACAGCCCCCTTCCCTCTTAGTAGTAGTAGCAGTCCCTTTTAGATAGAAGTAGAAGCCTAATGTAGGTGGTGGCCTACCCTGTGGGTAGTAACAGCCCCCTTCCCTCTTAGTAGTAGTAGCAGTCCCTTTTAGATAGAAGTAGAAGCCTAATGTAGGTGGTGGCCTACCCTGTGGGTAGTAACAGCCCCATTCCCTCTTAGTAGTAGTAGCAGTCCCTTTTAGATAGAAGTAGAAGCCTAATGTAGGTGGTGGCCTACCCTGTGGGTAGTAACAGCCCCCTTCCCTCTTAGTAGTAGTAGCAGTCCCTTTTAGATAGAAGTAGAAGCCTAATGTAGGTGGTGGCCTACCCTGTGGGTAGTAACAGCCCCCTTCCCTCTTAGTAGTAGTAGCAGTCCCTTTTAGATAGAAGAAGAAGCCTAATGTAGGTGGTGGCCTACCCTGTGGGTAGTAACAGCCCCCTTCCCTCTTAGTAGTAGTAGCAGTCCCTTTTAGATAGAAGTAGAAGCCTAATGTAGGTGGTGGCCTACCCTGTGGGTAGTAGCAGCCCCCTTCCCTCTTAGTAATAGTAGCAGTGAACAGAGTGAAAACTGCAAGATTTCAAGAGGATTTTGTAGTATAGATAGTAAAATAGGAAACATCACCAAAGATTCTTAAAAATATGTTTAATATGAAAACTTGATTAAAAAAACTAGGTAATTTATGAAGCAAGGCTTTGATGACCTGGTGCATGCTGGCCTTTTCCTTACTGTATAATGTTGGCTATATAAATAATGATATTTACTGTAACAGTCATGTCTATGATGGGTTTTACCAGATCTGTGTCTTCTTTTTTTAGCCTACTTTGGTGCTACTCTCAATAGCTTTATCCATGTCCTTATGTACTCCTACTACGGACTTTCAGCTATTCCAGCCATGCGACCTTTTCTTTGGTGGAAGAAATACATCACACAGTGCCAGCTGGTAAGCCTTTCATTCATTAATTGTGTCCTTGGCAGCAAGTGGTATCTTCCCTGTAGGTGTAATGTATCGTTTCCCCCACTCTCCCTTTCACTCATAGTAGGGTGGAGATGCTGGTTTTAGTTAACAGTCTAATGTTGCATTCATAATAGATATCCAAACTGATGTATCAGGTGATTTTACATTGACATCAGCCAAGTGTTCTCTATTTTAGTATCACATGATAACTTGCCACAATCTTGGGAGCATACAATAGTACCTGTAGGGCCACCATATTTATCTAGTGGGGCAAAGTATAATGTTATAGCTGTATACTCCATTTGATTTAGAACACCACAACTGCAACACTGTTTTTGTTTTTTCCTTTTTCAGTTTTTTGTTTTTTTTTATTAATCTCTGAAAACCAAAGATCTATGGGGTAAGATACAGTGGTCCCTCAAGTTACAATATTAATTGGTTCCAGGACGACCATTGTATGTTGAAACCATAATTCAATGAAAACCTGGTAATTGGTTCTGAAGCCCCAAAATGTCATCCAAAAATAGGAAAAAGCGAGGAATAAAGAGAAATAAGTAGATAACTAATAGAGATAAAACAAATCCTTACATATAAAAGTAAGAAAAAGCTGCTGGGAACTGTAAATCACTGTCTATGACAGTGTTTCCCAACCAGGGTGCCTCCAGCTGTTGCAAAACTACAACTCCCAGCATGCCCGGACAGCCGTTGACTGTCCAGGCATGCTGGGAGTTGTAGCCATTCCCCCCCTTCCTGGTTGGGAAACAAAAGTTTAAGTAGAGGACAGGAGCTTCTTCAGGGTCCTATACAGTACACACAGTGTCCCAAATGGAGCCGCCCTTACTTGGTGTCCAAAGGAGCAGCTAACCCTGGCACGGGTAAGGAGTAGTACAGAACTTGTAGTTCCTCCCTGTACTGTAGGGGAGCGCTACCAGACAGCCAGTCAGTGCTTGTACTTCAGTAATACAGGTGATTTACCAGTAAAATGCACATTCTGATTGGTCAGTTCCTCCAGTTGTGACATGTCTCACAGATCTGGACTGTCTGTAGCATTGTATGTTGAGTCTGGTTTCAACTTACAATAGTCCAGAAAAAAACATTGTATGTTGAAACTATTGTAATGTTGAGGCCATTGTAAGTTGAGGAATCACTGTATAGGAAAAACATCTGTGTTAGAAATGATTAACATACCACTGACACTGAAAACCACTTGTCCTGCGAGCGGTGGGGACGCTTGAGGCTACAGTAAAAATGTGTTATGTCACTAAATAAATAAAATGTCAAATCTTTTGCTGGAATGCTACTTTAGGTTTAAAGGGGTATTCCGGGCAAAAACATCTTATCCCCTAACCAAAGATGGGCCATTCCCCCCCTCCCATAGACATGAATAGAGGGGGCGTAGCGCGATGTCACGAGGGGGTGTGGCGTGACATCACGTCTCCAGTCCCTGAAACCCGGAGTTTTCCGAAACTGAAGACGCAATACCCTCCTTTGGATAGGGGATAAGATGTTTTTGCCCGGAATACCCCTTAAATGTACTTTTACCGAACCTTTTTTTTATAGAATCGTAACCTGAACACTTAGAAGTGCACCCCTGTATTTCTCTGATTTTATTCAGGAGCATACAAGTTTTTTCCGTTTACTTTCATATGCAAAATTGAGTCATAATCCATCTAATAGTTCCATACATATGGAAGCCTACAAAGAATTGCACATTAGAACATTAAAGGGGTTATCCAGGAAAAAAACTTATATATATATATATATATATATATATATATATATATATATATATCTCAACTGGCTCCAGAAAGTTAAACAGATTTGTAAATTACTTCTATTAAAAAATCTTAATCCTTTCAGTACTTATGAGCTTCTGAAGTTTAGGTTGTTCTTTTGTCTAAGTCCTCTCTGATGACACGTGTCTCGGGAACCGCCCAGTTTAGAAGAGGTTTGCTATGGGAATTTGCTTCTAAACTGGGCGTTTCCCGAGACACGTGTCATCAGAGATCACTTAGACTGAAAAGAACAACCTTAACTTCAGAAGCTCATAAGTACTGAAAGGATTAAGATTTTTTAATAGAAGTAATTTACAAATCTGTTTAACTTTCTGGAACCAGTTGATAGATAAAAAATACGTTTTTTCCTGGAATACCCCTTTAAGACCCTGTGACTCCACAGTAAGGAGCCATATTCTAAATGTGATTGTAGAATCTCGTTGTGTTTGTGATCGAAAGTTATTATTATCTATCACCCCTGTGTTGTACTGTAACAACAGCTTGTATGTGTCAAAGCCATAGTCCACTTCTTGATAAGATCTGATGATCCTTTCTGTTATGAGGCAGAATAAGGGTCTTCTATAGACTCCTCTTTACTCTGCATAGTAGACTGTAATGTTCTGTGTGAATTGTGCATATCTTTTAAATTATGTGTACCTACAGCAGTGGTCTTCAACCCGCGGACCTCCAGATGTAGCTAAACTACAACTCCCAGCATGCCCGGACAGCCAACGGCTGTCCGGGCATGCTGGGAGTTGTAGTTTTGCAACATCTGGAGGTCCGCAGGTTGAAGACCACTGACCTACAGCATAGCCGGAATTGAACGTTTTGTGTATTTTTCCTTACCACAGACCCAGTTTGTCCTGACAATGACTCAGACCAGCTGTGCAATGATTTGGCGCTGTGCATTCCCCATGGGATGGCTTTATTTCCAGAACTGCTACATGATCTCTCTTATCATCCTCTTTACCAATTTCTACATTCAGGTATGAATAATTCAATATTCCAATAGAAAACACACAGCTTTACCTCATGTTCTACCAGCAGGAGGCACTAGTGGCTGCGGCCTTTTTTCCGCCATTAGTAATATGACACTGGTGTGGCAGGAGTTTCCTTGTATAGTAATTCCTGACCGATGGGACATTTGCTCTCTTCCTAAAATAGACAAGCTGAAGACAGGAATCTATAAATATTTATATGTTCACTGATGTATTCCCAAGACGTTTTCCACTAAAACCTAGATCAGAAAAGAGTCATTTTTAGTTCATTTGCCTAAAGTTCGCTTTTTTATTACAATAATGAATTGCCATTGCTCTTCTGCTGTTCTTATTAATCTATTTAAAATCATTTATGCATGTTAAGCAACATTTTCCTTAAAAGAATTGTATAATATTACAAAATTAATTTACTGCCATAATAAAATGATCAATCAGTGATCACATTGTATCATAAATCCAGAAATGTTTATTGTATACTTTCCATGGAAAAATGTAAGGATTTTTGTATAGAACCATAATAAGGCACCCATAGATTTCAATGGTCCTTACTATACCTAATGGGCTTTCAATTTTGGACTGCCTCACATGTCACATTATGGTAGCAGGATATTGTGACACACAGAGTAGATATGGGTCCATATGATATGGCATTGCTGTGTGCATGAGCCCTAAAAATGACATATCATTAAAGCACATCTGTTTTTAGTTGGGTTTTCCCAGAGAAACCAATCACAGCTCAGCTTTCATTCTACCATAGTTGTGATTGGTTTTCATGGGCACAACCAGACAGTTTTGGTTTCAGACAGATTAAAGGGGTACTCCGTCCCTGGCATCTTATCCCTATCCAAAGGATAGGGGATAAGATGTTAGATCGCCGGGGTCCCGCTGCTGGGGACCCCGGGGATCGCCGCTGCGGCACCCCGCCATCATTACTGCACAGAGCGAGTTCGCTCTATGCGTAATGACGGGCGATACAGGGGCCGGAGCAGCATGACGTCATGGCTCCGCCCCTCATGATATCACGGCCCGTCCCCTTAATGCAAGTCTATGGCAGGGGGCGTGACGACCGCCACGCCCCCTCCCATAGACTTGTATTGACGGGGCGTGACGTCACGAGGGGCGGACCCGTTACGTAACAGTGCTCCGGCTCCTGTATTGCCCGTCATTACGTGCAGAGCGATCTCGCTCTGCGCAGTAATGATAGTGGGGTGCTGCAGCGGCGATCCCCGGGGTCCCCAGCAGCGGGACCCCAGCGATCTAACATCTTATCCCCTATCCTTTGGATAGGGGATAAGATGTCTAGGGGCGGAGTACCCCTTTAATAAATCTGGGCCATTGTGCTGTTTGATTTATAGGAACAATTAATATTTTTACGTCATCTGTATTCTTCTGTAAAATAGGTTCTCTTGAAATGTTATCTATGAGCTGTTTAAAAACTATAGCTTTAGGATTCTTTTGAGTATGTTTACAAAGTTCATAAAATAACTTATATAGACACACTGCATACACAAAAATGTATATAGCATTATCATTTTAAAGGGGTAATCCAAAGGATAGGGGATAAGATGTATGATCGCAGGGGTCCCGCCGCTGGGGACCCCAGCAATCTGTCATTCCGCACCCACCTTTGTGAGCTCTCCGCAGCGCTGGAAGCTCTAAGTCTGTAGCGTGATGACCACAGGCCGGAGTATCGCGACGTCACGACTCCGCCCCCGTGTGACGTCACGCCCCGCACCTTCTATGCAAGTCTATGAAAGGGGGCGTGGCTGCTGTCACGCCCCCCCCCCCTCCCATAGACTTGCATTGAGGGGGTGGGGTGTGACGTCACACAGGGGAGGAGCCGTGATGTCAGGGTCGGCGGGACCCCTGTGTTCATACATCTTAGCCCCTATCTGGCTCATACTCGAGTATGCTATGCTCCTACTCAAGTGTGTGAATAAATAAACCCAGTACCATGCCCAACCAGGGTCTCTGGCATCACAACTCTGCGATATATACTAATTTTAGTCATATTAGTGTCCAGTTACAGTAACAATGCTATATTTTACAGTCATAGCTGCCCCATGTCAGTAGTTATCTGTTGATTTAATCAGAAATTACTATTTTAAGCCTTATGTTGTCTGGGGGCTTATTTCCTGTGAATTAAAATAGTAAATGTAAGCACTAAAGCCTTGAAGATGAAACAGGACAAATGACAAATTGTATTAACGGTAGTCTGTCAGCTAATGAATGCTGCCCGAACCACGTGAAATCCCAACAGGTTTTACTGTGAACTGTTGCAGCCTTTCAGAGAAAAACTGAGTTTTAAACCAAGTTGTGGCACCCAACAAGTGTCCTGGATCAAGTCCATTAATAGTTCTCTCCTGTTTATAGGAAAAGACTTGTCAATCGAGCTTGGCAGGGGAAAGAAAGCTGGACACTTCCCCAGTGCCAAAAAGCTTTTCTCTGAAATGCTGTAGCACATCAGAGTAAAATGTAGTTGTCAATAATTTGGGAGCCTGTTGGGGTTGGATGCTTCCTGTGGTTTGAGCAGCATAAATCTTCTGGTCCATTTAAGGGTACGTTCCCACTGACCGCAGTATTTCATGCTGCGCAAAATCATCTGAGCAGCAAGAAATACGCTGAATAGTCTTCAGTGATCATACACACAGGGCTAGCCGTCAGCAGCCCTGTGTGTTCAGTGATGTTTGGAGATGGAGCCACGCATCACAGTCACGCCATCGTGCAGGTCCACCTCCAATCTTCACTGAAAACACAGGGCTGCCGCCGGCTAGCCCTGTGTATATGATGACTGGAGAATACGCAGACAATTTTGCTGCGTAAGCGGTAGGTGGGAACGTAGCCTAAAGCAAATCCTTGAGCCTCTTCAGTAGTACAACATGAGGAATTGCCATTATTACCAATCTTAGCAGCCTTAGATCTTCACACTACTTTTAACTGGCAAATAAAACTGGAAAGAGAAGTAACATGACATATTGCAATTTCATTGCAGACCTACAAGAAAGCCTCGTCCCGAAGGAAAGATTATCAGAATGGCTCAGTGACTGCGGTGAACGGACACACAAATGGCTTTTCATCTCTGGAGGACAATGTCAAGCAGCGTAAACAAAGAAGGGATTGAGAGGAGAAACCAGCCCCCAGTTCACTATGCCAGATAATATAAAATCAGATTGAAAACACAACAAATCTGTGCACTGACATCCCTACAGCTACTGTAAATGATTCCTATTATATAATGTGATTAATGTAGGTCTTAACGAATTCCACCCATCATTATAATGCTAAAGATACATGGTAAATTGCTCACAGAATTAGTGACCATTATTGTTTAGATGCCCTATTGCAAATCTCAGTAGGCCATAGTCCCAAGCCTCTGTATGCTCTGCCAATACATTTTATATGCTCCTGGTAGGGAAACAGCATCTGTAGATCGACAGGTGCATCACATCTGCTCTAGACCATAATGCACTATTGCCCTTTGCCTATAACACAACATCCAAAATGGAAATGTGTGGAGAGTGGCAATGCCATTAACAATAGAACCTGTGGTAAGGTCTTATATATATTTTTAGATATACTTGTATAATCCATCCATATTTTCATGTTTTTAGAAAGGCAACACGTTATAACCTGCCTAAAAGTTTTATAGACATGTCGTTGAAGAGATAGGACGAGGTAACAACTCCATAACAGGTTATCTCAGGGCTATGTAAGGTATTTCCCGGATAGATTTCTGTAAGCCACAGCTGGCACATAAGAAAAGACATATAGATTAGGGCAGTGATGAGGAACTGGTTTTTGTCACTTCGGTCCGTACATAGTGACTGCCCCTACTCACAATCCCTTTAGTGCCAGAACATTCAGCAATCCAGAAAACCCCTGACATTGACTGGGACCACTTATTTGGTGACTGTGTGTGTGCACATGCCTTTTCTGTCTATTGTAGATACAAAAAAAAGTATTATTGTGGTATATTATACTGCTGTTGCCTTATTAGTTTCATATTCTAGGTGCTGACTAGCCATTTATAGGTACCAGGAGTTCTAATTCATTTTCTAATACAGGATACCTGTGTGTTTGTAGTAGCCATGTGTACCATGTAGTGTGACTAAACTTGCCTTAATAAACAGGGCCCACAGCTTCCTACCAGTTAGAAGAGAAAAAAGAAGAAAAAATAAAACTCAGCTTTTTAGTAGATAGATCTATTTTTAGAATTGATTTGTATTATACTAGTAATGACATTTCCTCTTTTCCACCACACACATGATGGAGACTAGTGATATTACTGAAGGGTCAGGCTGTCACTAGTTTTAGTGTCTTACTTGATGGATTATAGGTTTATCAGTCTGCAGCCATTGTATGTGTGCATGTGAGTGACATGGCTGCAGTTTTACCTGTGAGGTGACCGCAGAAAACATTCAGCTTTTCTGCAGGATATTTTAAGTTTTTTTTACTGTTTAATTTGATGCTAATGTGACTGCAGTCCTGAAAGAACCATTCTGACGCTATTATGTCAAAGTTATGCATTTTGTTCAATTTGTGCTTAAAGGAGATATCTAGGAAAAAAAATATTTTTTTTATATATCAACTGGCTCCAGAAAGTTAAACAGATTTGTAAATTACTTCTATTAAAAAATCCTTTCAATACTTATGGGCTGCTGAAGTTGAGTTGTTCTTTTCTGTCTAAGTGCTCTCTGATGACACCTGTCTCTGGAACTGTCCAGTTTAGAAGCAAATCCCAATAGTAAACCTCTTCTACTCTGTGCAGTTCCCGAGACAAGCAGAGATGTCAGCAGAGAGCACTGTTGCCAGACAGAAAAGAACAATTCAACTTCAGCAGCTGATAATTATTGGAAGGATTAAGATTTTTTAATAGAAGTAATTTACAAATCTGTTTAACTTTCTGGAGCCAATTGATATATATATATATATATATATATATATATATATATATATATATATAAAAACAAAAAATAATAAGAGTTTTTTCCTGGAATACCCCTTTAAGCTGCTGGTCTTTAAAACGAAAAATAAATTTGCACTCAAGGGAAACTTATAGCCTGAACCATACAGATATGTATTAAGGTGCTCAAATGTATATTGGTCATTGTGGCATAGACACCTAGTGATAGAAAAAGTCTATCTGCAATGTAACATTTAGCTTACTCAAGTTTCACATGTCAGCAGATGGACTTTGAACCAAATGCCCTATGTTAGACTTCTGTCTGACGCTAGTGATAAATACTGTATGTACTTCATAGCACTGCTGCCTTCTGGAGGCTATTTAAGGCACTGCACACTTTTTAGATGAACATTAGCACTTAATTAGTATACTGTTTTGTCGCCTAGCTGTAATAGAGGCAGTGATATGGGATGAATGAATTAACCGATTGCAGTATATCTATGAAAGAAATTGTGATCAGGAGTCCGAAGACTTAGAAAAAGCCATTACTTCATACTTCACTGATAACAAACATTCCTAGGCTGACTTTTTGTGTGTGTGAATAGCATAACAACTACCTTCTCTGTTTGGGCCACAGTTGCATTTGTAACCGCCTTGTTATTTTTCTCTCCTATAATTCCCACTTATCATTTTTAGCAAAATATTTTGACTTTGTTTCTTTCTTTTATTTTTTTTAAACTCATTGCGCTATGGGGCAACAGAACATTTTGGTCCTCGTGTACTATGATTCCCCCTTTTTCCCCCTTTTCATAGTGAATTTTAATTCACTTTTCCATCATATGCATAAATGGGGTTTCACATGTCTTTAAACTTTGGTGCATTTGAAATGTGCCAAAGTGCACCAAAGTTTTTAGCTCTTCGTTTCACAAGATTTCAGAAATGACTCGGATTGTGGGGGGGGGGGGGGAGGGGGGAACACACCCACATTTCGAGAAAACACATAAAATTAACAAAATGGTCATAAAAACAGGCAAACTTTGCTCATGATATTAATAAATATAGTGAAATGCATTTTCCTGACTTTTTTCTCTAAAACTTACATGGAAATCCAATAGTAAATGAGGACCTAAATGTCATAGTCTCTGCAGCGAGCAAGTTATGCCAAGGAAATTGTGCGAAAGTACGTGTTTTTTTATTTTTTTCCTTATTTGCCTAAAGTCCAGCACAGGCAAAGTCATTTTAAGTCATTTATACAGTAATACACATGTCAAATGTGTCTGTTAATATATTAAAACATTAAAAGTTGTGATTTCATAATAGTGGTCATTTCTACAGAATGGGATTTAGTATATTTTTTTGTGTGAACTGCAACTTGGGTACATAGAAATCAGTGAAAATTCAGTACCTCAGTACTTGCCATTATCTGGCCACTTAATAAGAAATAATAAAAATACTTTTAAACACATTGTGTAAAATAATTAAAAAAAAAAGGCAGTACCAATTTTACCAATCCACCGCCACTACCATTTAGCATTTCCACGGCTCCCCGGCAGCTGCATTGCTAATTTTATATAGTCAGACAGCCCCTTGAAATAACAGATTTAACTGTACAGCCTAAGTCACCCACTGTTCGTTTTATTTAAATAAGGTAAATCCCAAACATTGAAACCTCTTTGAGAAAACCACCCAAAATTGAATTCAAAAGTACGGTCAAGGGAACGGTCTTTTGGAGAGGTTTTACTGTATCCCATTATCATAATCCAAGCTGTCTGTTTAGTCTCCTGGTCCTAGGATTGTGGTATTCATTAATCACTATGTTGGAGGAACACACATTTCAGGATGAACAGATACAACTTTTGTTATGGAAAACATGTATTGCAGGTATGTATCTATGTAGCTAAATTGCAAATTTAGGCTCTGCTTACATCTGCATCAGAGGTATTTTAGGAGCAATTTCCTGTGATGTGGGTGTATAGGGCCACAAAATGGTGTTTTCAACCTTGAACCAAAACAAAAAAAGGCTGAAATTAGATGTGGTGAGAGGGATGTGGCTTGGAAGCTAGACTGACACACTCACCCGGAGATGCAGAGGGGAGCTCATGGAGTAAAGTCCCATAAGTCCCTAGACTTGTTCAACATAGACTTGTTGAAAGAAAATAGTTGCAAATGTGCACATAGGGGGAGATTTATCATTGCCTTCCTGACATTATTTTGGCTGAAATTTTGCGCAATTTAAAAATAGACAACTTTGGCAAGACACAGCAAATAAAATTGTCTGTGACGTGGCTGCACACAGATACATATTGATAATTCTCCCCCACAGTCTTTGAAGGATTTAAAAAAATCTTTTTATTAAACACTGACTTCATATTTGAACATTTCTTTGGTGGAGTTTTCTTTGTGTCGATTTAGGAACGGCAGTAATAGTTTATTTTCAATGTAAGTGATTTTTTGTGACACATGAGCATGTGGCTCATGATACATAGAAAATCTGGGCTGTCAATTAAAGGAGCTGCTGCTTTCTTTTTTTGAAGTGGCTATTTCCTGTTAGAGTTCCCTTTCTCCAATTACAAGCCCCAGGATAGGTGTGAAGTCACTTTTTACCCCTCACATACAACTCCCCAACTATTGCAGCACAGCTGAGCTACCTTCCATGTGTGCCGTGATTGAAACTACAATTGCCTGCAGCCCTGTGAATGGTCTCCCTCCCACCCAGCGGACACTCCACCCATTAAAAGCACAGACAGAATACCTTTCAACACCTGACTAGTGATGTAATGTCTCCGGCCGCATTGCAACCTGGGAAAAGCCTGAGACAACACTCATTTTGTATGCTGCTAATAATAAACATCTGGACAAAGATCACATGAGAATTGCGAGACCACCATCACACACACAGGTACAGATACTAGATTATAAACTACACAAACTTTACAGCACCTGTAACACAATCCAATAAAAAAAATCCAAAAATACCCCTTTAAGTTTAAATGAAAACGGTCAGCCAGTTCACCCACACTAAACCCAATACACTGTGTTATAGTGTGGCTGAACATGAGTCCATACAGGGGTCACTTGTCTGCCTCCACTGGCCACTGAGTTATGCCCCGGTAAAGTTCTGCTGTTTGTCTCCAGCATCACACTTTCAAGGCGAGGCCCCTGCCGACCATCTGGCTCTGCCGCGTCCTAAGCCCGCCCCCTTACTTAGCATAATCATTATCTTCAACTCCATGTCCTAGTGACATGGAGTTACTTGCCCCCTGAGCGCTGCGCTCTACTTGCAGAGCGCATGCGCTGAAGTTTTTGCCCAGCTCTCACGTCCTGATGGGCAACCAGAGTAATACGGGGAATGGGAGGACTACAGTACCCAGAAAGATTATCAGAATTAGGGTTATTTAGTTTAGAAAAAAGAAGGCTTAGGGGAGACCTAATAACTATGTAAAAATATATCAGGGGGCAGTACAGAGATCTCTCCAATGATCTATTCATACCCAGGACTGTATCTATAACAAGGCGGCATCCTCTACGTCTTCAGGAAAGAAGGTTTCTACACCAGCACAGACGGGGGTTCTTTACTGCAAGAGCAGTGAGACTGTGGAATTCTCTGCCTGAGGAGGTGGTCATGGGGAACTCTGTAAAAGAGTTCAAAATGGGTCTGGATGCATTCTTGGAGAGTAATAACATTGCTGGTTATGTATATTAGCTTTATAGGGACAGAACGTTGATCCAGGGATTTATTCCGACTGCCATATTTGGAGTCGGGAAGGAATTTTTACCTCGATTATGAGGGTTTTTGCCTTCCTCTGGATCAACTCATTAGGGACTCATTAAAGTTAGGTTGAACTTGATGGACTCTGTTCTTTTTTCAACCTTATAAACTATGTTACTATGAGTTGTGCACCGGGAGAGCGGCTCTGTGCACCGTAACTGCGCATGCGCCGGTCCTTCGCTACACCCGACTTCGGCAATCTCTGGCTCTGCCATAGCGCTGTTTTGAGGCGGGCATGTCGGCCGCCGTTTCGTTCGGTGATCAACACGCCCCCTTGTGGCCCAGTACAGGAGATTATAAGATTATAAAAAGGACCCCCGTGATCTTAAACCTATCCCCTATTCTTAGGATAGGGGATACGTTTTTTATGACTGGGCTACTACTTTAAGGTAAATCTGTATACAGTACACTTATTTTATAATCTTGAAAAAGGAAAAACTTATTGGTCCTGTTGTTCCTTGGTTCTGACCTTACATCTGGAGAAAATATTAATGCTGTGCTAGTCTTGACTATTATGCATTCTCAGCTTTGTATTCTCCATTCAGATCAAGTTACATTCTAAATGCTGGTTGTTCACATTTGTACTCTGTAATGTCAGTCCTCCCACTATAGCAGTTTCCCAGCAGTTGGAAAACTACAACTCCCCGTATGCCCAGACAGCTAGGGGCTGTTGTAGTTTTACAACAGCTGGAGGCAAACTTGTTGGGGAACCCTGCATTATACATACTGGTTTTGTGTGTTTATTTGTCGCACAGAGTCTCAGGCTTTCAAAAAAATAAATTTCTGCGACATTTTGCTTTACACTTTTTTTTTTAGAAGTGTTTACAGACTAGCTGTAAGGCTAAGTTTCCACTTGTTTTTTTTTTTTTCTGTCAGTTTTTGGAAAACTGCCACTGCAGTGTTTGAGCCAAAGCCAGAAGTGTATTCAAAAGGAATAGGACATACAAAGTAAGGACTTATACTTGTGGTCGTGGCTCGAAGAGCCGTGAATGAATAACCTAAGGAGAAAACACGATTAGGATGACTTACCGACCTAACCTTGAATTCCTATGGAACCTGGAACATAAGAAGAAGTAAGGAAACAGCGGTTGAAGTGTGCCCAAAGTACCGCGACCGCGGTTACGCCTATAGAGGGCATACCCTAATATGATTTTCATGGATTTATGATAGTGTATGTCTCGAAAGAAGGAAAAAGGGAGGGTAGGGTGGGTGTTGCCAACGATACACACGCCCCTACCTGTGGGAGAGGTGTGGTTTTATACCCCACGCCACTCCCACAAATGCAGCCAATTAGGCTTTCAACTTGTGGTCGTTGCTCGAAGAGCCGTGAATGAATAACCTAAGGAGAAAACATGATTAGGATGACTTACCGACCTAACCTTGAATTCCTATGGAACCTGGAACATAAGAAGAAGTAAGGAAACAGCGGTTGAAGTGTGCCCAAAGTACCGTGACCGTGGGTACGCCTATAGAGGGCAAAAAGTCAGAAATAGGGTGCAACTTGATTTTATTTAGTTTACAGAGTCATTATCTTAAATACATTTGCCATTTCCATTGAAGGGTCGGGCACATAACGGTCAAAGCAAGCAGAACTCCATTGACCCAGCTTCTTGATCACGTGAGCTGGAACGTTGTGTCTAGAAGCAGCCGAGGCCGCGCCAATTCTGAATGAGTGCCCTGTGATGCCTGCAGAGACTTTACCCAACATGGTGATGAGTGACCGGACGTGTTTGATGAACTGTGATGACGTTAAAGCCTGGCCACCAAGAGGTAGAAGAGGACCGTCCGCCGCTCGCTCCGACAACATGGCCAGTAAGGCCGATAGGGCAGCTACCGGGCACCAACGATGTGACGTGGGAAAGTAGCGGACGGACGCTCCCCACCTGCAGGTTTTGGTGGCCAGCAGAGAGAAGGTGAAACCTGAGCCACTAGGCGACAGCTGGCCCAGGGTCAGGCCCGGTGATCTGTTCCCGAGACGCGTGAACTCACCGGGCCTGAGAAAGCCATAGAAAGCGAGGTGAATGGCCGCTTTGATGACTGTACTTAGGTGGTAACCGAACGGGTGAGTGTCTAGCAGGGTGCACATGGCCCTGAAGAGGTCCCCGGTGCGCGGGAAGGTGACCTGTGAAGTGAAGAAAGTGTCACACCTCTGAGAGCAGCCTTGATGGGACGTGTGGAAAGCAGTGACGGTGTTAGGGTGCAACAAGGACCTGTGGTGCTGATGACCCGTGAGGTGCAGCTTGATGGTATTGTGGGACAAGTGTAAGGAGGAGTGGCAAAAACCAATGAACGCTAGGGAAGAATGCACCGAGATTGTGGCAGGCAGACCTAAGTTGTGCATGAAGGTAGTGAAAGACGCCAGAGCAGAATCATAAGCCCGAATCGTGCTGGGTGCTAAGGAACCTCGGATTAGAGCGATAGACACTGCTGAGTAGGTGGCTAGGCCGTCAGTTGCTGGAGCGGGGGACCGTGGTTCCGGTTCGATCTGCTCCTGGTAGTACCTGAAAGAACCACCTCAGGTTAGCTCGGGACAATGCGTCAGCTGGAACATTTAACCTGCCCTCAATATGTTCGACTGAAAAGTGGAAGTTGTGCTCGAGTGCTAGCAACACGAACTTCCTGACGAAGCGCATGATGGGGGGGGACTTAGAGTGCCCTTTGTTTAGTATATCGACCGTGGCCGTGTTGTCGCATATGAAGCGAACAGTCGTGTTACTCCAAGACCGTCCCCACACTGCAGCGGCCGATACAATGGGATATATCTCGAACAGTGCAGAGGTTTCTTTGAAACCGGGAATGTTGCCGATCTCTGGAGGAGGCCAAGGACCTGCCAGCCACTGATTCTTGTGTATAGCTGCGAACCCGAGTGCAGAAGCATCGGACCGCGCAGTGGGGGACAGTTCTGATGCTTCAGGAGTAAAAAAAAGACACCCCATTTCCATTTGTCTAAAAACTGGTCCCACATAAGTAGATCTGCCATGGCTTCATTGTCAATGTGAATAGTCTGCCTCTGGCCAGAGACTGAGGGGAGAAGGTCTAGGAGCCTGGAAATGAAGGCTCTCCCCTGAGGGATAATCCTCATGGCGAAAGCCATCATTCCCAGGAGGCTTTGAAGCTCGACCCTGGAGACCGTACGACACCTGGAGAGGCTGTGTAGTCGCTCCCAGATTCTGGCCAGTTTGTCCTGTGGTGGTCTCGCTTGCATGTTCCCGGTATCCAGGATGATACCCAAGAAGACAAGCTGGGTGGAGGGACCCTCTGTTTTGTGTGGAGCGACAGGGACGCCAATCTCTTTGAACAAAGCCAGCAGTGAGGAAAGGTTACTTGGAGTATGTTTGGGGTGTTCAAGCAGCAAGAAGTCGTCCAAGTAATGTATGGTGTGCTGGCAGTTGGTGACGTTTTGGAGTGCCCAGTGGAGGGCTGTGGCCAACTGATCGAAAGGCCCCGGGCTACTCTTCGCGCCAAAAGTGAGTTTGGTGGCGAAGTAATATTTGTTTAGCCATTTAACGCCATGCCACTGCCAGAGGTCTGGCCTAATAGGGAGTAATTTAAAAGAATCGGTTATGTCTGCTTTTGACAACCAAGTGTTCCTCCCTAACTGCAGGATGATTTGTATGGCCTGGTCAATGGATGAATACTTCATTGAGAATTCCTCTGACGGAATTAAAGCATTGATGCTGGGTATGACAGACGAATAAGGAGCGGAGAGATCGTATATTAACCTCTTTTTATTATTAAACTTCCCGGTAGCGAGCCCCAGCGGGCTGACTCTCCAAGTGCAGAAAGGAGGCGTTTCAAAAGGACCGATCATGAATCCTTTTTCCAGCTCTGACATGATCAGACTGGACACTGCCTCTGTGTCAGCAAGGGCTGACACCAAATTGTGACATTCATAAGTACACTGTGGGAGGGCGACCAAGCCTGTGTGGAATCCGTCACAGAACCCAGCCACCAACCAACTGACCCAGTTGGGATCAGGGTGACAGGCGAGGACCCCGGCCAGGACCTGCACCTGGACCACGCCTAGTCACGCCTGAGAGCCCTTCAGGGAGCAGATTGAGCTGTGGTGAGATCTGTAACAGGTGAGACATATGTGCAGGAGTCTGCAGTTGCTGTATTGACAGGAGGAGAGATTGAAGTTGTTGCAGATCGGGGATTTGCCCAGGAACCTCACCGGCCTGCCCAGCCTGTCTAGAGCGCCTGTGTTCCTCTGAGGAGCAGAGGCGTGGGGGCTGAGGCCCCTGCTGGAGCTAGGCTCCCCTGGGTCGCTGCTCCTAGGACACCAGTTGGCTGAGTGGGAGGTGAGTCCGCACACAGCGCAGGACGGAGCTTTCATGCCTGCGAAGTGATCGCAATAGAGCTCCGTATCAACGACCCCCCCAGTTAGTTATACAGTTGAATTCGGCGTAAGCTGCCGCTGCTTTGGCCGAGAGGGATTTGTGGTAATCATAAAACGTAGTGGCCCCGTATTTATGAGCCATCTGGAGAACTCTGTGCAGATACAGGTCTAACTCGACCCTGCGGCTAGGGCTGACCAAGCAGATGACGTCCCTAAAGAGGCCGAATGCAAGGACGAATTCGGTGACGTTCAAGGACCTGTTAAGCCTGGCGTCCTTGCTTTTGAATGTCACCGCCAGCTCACCACAGGTCTGTCGTAGCGATCAGGAGGAACGCAAGGTTGACATCCTTGCCCTCTAGGATCTCTTTTTTAATGGGCGCCGGGATGAGATGCGCCGGGGTCATGTTGGGTGGGAGTTGTGGCGTACCTGTAGGCGTAGCCTGTGAGGTAGAAGCCATGGGAGCTGCCATAGTGGGAGCAGATTCGCTACTCTTGGAGGTGTCCATAAGGTCCAGTCTGGCCTGGAAGCCAGCGACTGACGCTAGGACATCTGCCATCATAGTATGAAGCTGGGACAGCGAGGCGCTTGACGCCTGAGCCTGGACAGCTTCCTGACTGCCCCTGGGGGCTTGGTCGGCAGTGAGCAGGTTATACAGTTCGCCCTTCCTGGCAGAGGCTGGGAAGGGGATGTCCCTTCTCCTTAACTCCTCCATCAACCTGGGAATGGTCCATACTCGATATGACGGCATGCTGCCTCGGTCCGAAGCCCTGGCGGGGGTCTCCGGAACGGAGAGAGGGCATCCTCAATGCCCAAGCGATGGGACATACCTCTAGCCGAACCTATCCGGGCCAGTGAAGGGTGCTGGTGGGGAAAAGAAAAATGACTGATGAATTTGCAACTAACTCAACTTCACCTAGCTACTAGACATGGGAATTGACCTGCTGCTGTCCTGAGCTGTAGGGACAACGCGAGAGCCTTGGCGGCACGACCTGATACAGCTGTGAATATTATATGAGACAATTAGCGTGGTGTACTGAGAAACAACTAGAGGGTGTGGGTGGCAAAGAGAGTAATTACTGTTGTGACTGTGTATGCCGTTTGCGCTGAAGAAGAGTCAGAAACGGCACATGCAGAGGACCCCGCTGAAGACGTGTCAGACAAAAGGTGATCCTCCGCCTAGTTTAATGACATGTTGCGCTGAATGAGTCAGGTACAACATGAGTGCCATGCCCCAACTGAAGCAGAGTCAGATCGAGAGCCGAGTGGCAGGTGTGTGTGAGGACGCGCTTGGCTGTGACGGAATGTCAGTAGCAGCATCATGTGTGACATCGGGGAGTATACCTGTGAATGTCAGAAACGTGGATCACGGGACGTGAGTTTGTGGGTTTACACGTATGTATGTGTATATAATATGTATTTCCCCCCCCCCCCTTTTATTTTTTAGTACCTCGAGCTGCAAGCTGAGAGGAAAATGTTCTAGAAGGGAACCTAATCACCGACCACCAACTAGCTTCTTATTTTTTCGGGACCAGCACGAGGACGTCTCCCCGCCCGGGCCGGTGGCGCCACCAGGCCGAAGGAGAACCAAGTAGGGGCGGAGCCCTGCTGTTGAACCGGGAAACCCGGACTCCCGGGAGCGGCAGCAAAGCTGGCGGGAGGGCCCGGGAAAGTGTGGGAGGGCGGCCCTGGCGAGGAGAGCAGTACCCTGCCCCAGAACAACGTGGACAGGGAGCAGTGGGGTTGGATAAACAGGACACATAGAGGCCGGGAACCGGCGCTTACCTGAAAAACCTCGTAGAGGACGGGGGATAGGACCGACACAGAAACCACCAACTAACTCTCCGGGAACGTGAGACCTAATACAGTAGCCTACAAGAGAACTACTGCCAACGATACACACGCCCCTACCTGTGGGAGAGGTGTGGTTTTATACCCCACGCCACTCCCACAAATGCAGCCAATTAGGCTTTCAACTTCTCCTCCCTTATGGATCCATTTCTGACTTTGGCTCAAAAACTGCAGTGGCAGTTTTCCCAAAACTGCCAGAAAAAAAGACAAGTGGAAACTTAGCCTTAGGCTAAGTTTCCACTCGTTTTTTTTTTCTGGCAGTTTTTAGAAAATTGCCAATGCAGTTTTTGAGCCAAAATCAGAAGTGGATCCATAAGGGAGGAGAAGTGTAAGTCCTTCCTTTATATGTCCTATTCCTTTTGAATACATTTCTGGCTTTGGCTCAAAAACTGCAGTGGCAGTTTTCCAAAAACTGCCAGAAAAAAAAACAAGTGGAAACTTAGCCTAAAGGTTAATCTTTTGCAGTGGTATTGAATCCATCAACTGAAATTTTTTGTTTTAAAAAGGCACAAATTTTTGGCCATAAACCACTGAAAAGTTGCAAATTAAACCAGCCCAGACTTAGCTAAGCTTTTTGGTGTGTGTAGAGTGAAATTTCAGAAAATGTGAGCCTACGAGCATTTCATAAATTTGGTGCACCTACACATTACCAGCACACAAAAAAGGTGTATAAAAATGCTTCGCCTACACCTATGATAATAAATGCCACCACTTTAGTCCCTAAAGTTTGCTGTAAGAAGAAACAGCTTTCTGGGTAACATGAATGCCACTTTGATACAGCTTTGTTGTCTTAGCTGGGTGCAGTCATGTAAAAGGCTTACTTTAGTTTCCAGACTGTCTGTGCCAACAACAAGATTGACTTATTGCATTCATCCTAACAATGTACCGCTATTTTTTCAATAAACAAGCCCAACCTATTTATGGAGCATTAGGCTGGAACTCCTCTGAGGTTTTTTTTTTGCAAAAAACGCCACGTCCAGATGTTAGCTGCAAGTCAATGGTAAACTGCAAAATGCCAGATTCACTTGGCGTTTTTCAGTTTGGCATTTTTTTTAATACTTTTGACGTTTTTCAGCAATTTCGGGCTCAGAGGCTGGATTTTCAAAACGCCTGCCAAAACCTAGTTTGGTGTTTTTTGCCCTGAAATTGTGGCGTTTTCATCCCATAGAAGTCTATGGGAGAGCAAAAACGCCATGTTGGTTTTCAATTTAGCGTTTTTGCAGGCGGTTTTTATTCTTTTTTGCACTTTAGCGATCAAAAAAAATTTATGGGGATACCTTTTTTATTAAAATTTCGTAGGGTACCATTAAAAAAAATTAATAAAAAAGATACAGTAGTGATGGAAAAAAATTGTACCTAACGAAATGTATCTTTTTTATTATGAAATGTTTCTTAATTTTTAAACAGGGATCAATTTATGTGAGCGGGTAAAGCGCTAAAAATGTAGCCAACAATAATAAAAATGTAGTGTGTGTTTTTCAAATTTTTTTTAAAACATTTTTTAGGTAGTACTACTACTCCCAGCATGGAACACACTGTTCCATGATGGGAGTAGTAGTTACCTGTACTTATTGACAGATCGCCCGTTGCAATCCTCTTGTATAATGTATAGATGCGGCGGCCGCTCTTCTCTGGTCCCCTGCACTGGTGTATATATATACACATATTCATAATTCCCGCAGAGAGCTGTGATTGGTCAGATGGTTCCAGCCAATTACAGCTCTCTGTGAGAAATCAGAATGTGTATATATACGGCGTGCAGGGGACCATAGGAGAGCGCTGGCCGCTGCATCTATACATTATACAGGAGGATCACAGCGGGTGTCAGGAGTGATACCCGCAGTGATCTTTCCTTAACTACAAGTACTACTACTCCCAACATGGAGTACACTCTGCCCCATGCTGGGAGCTGTAGTACCTGCATTAATAGACAGATCGCAGCGAGTGTCAGAAATTACACTCGCTGCGATCTGTCTATTAATGCAGGTACTACAGCTCCCAGCATGGAGCAGAGTGTTCTCCATGTTGGGAGTAGTAGTACCTGCATGTAAGAACAGATCACAGCGGGTATCACTACTGACACCAGATGCGATCGTCCTTTCTATTGCAGAGATGTGGAGCGGCTTTCTCCCGCGCCCCGCATCTCTGCACTATACTCCGGCCACTTACTCATATTTTCCTCAGAGCGGTGATTGGCTGCAACCATCCGGCCAATCACTACTCTGGGCGGAAAATATGAATGAGTGATGTTCTATTCACATCACTGGCCGGAGTATAGTGTGCAGAGATGCGAGCGCTGTATAGAGCCATTCCGCATCTCTGCTATACTATGGACGATCGCATCGAGTGTCACGACTGACACCCAGGGTGATATGTCTATTAGTACAGGTACTACTACTCCCATCATGGAACAGTCTGTTCCATGCAGGGAGTAGTAGTACTACCAAAAAATGGAAAAAAAAAATAGAGAAAAAAAAGTGAAACACACACTTTATTAAAAATTAATTACATTAAATTTTGTTATAAAAATATAAATTTCATTAAATACATATTTTTTTCCATCACTACTTTTTTTTTTTTTTGGTCCCCAACAAATTTTGGGTACCAAAAAAAAAAATGCCGAGGTGCAATTTCCACACAAAAAACGGCTGAAAAAACGCCAGACGCAGAAAATTGCACTGGTGATTTTTCAGCCGTTTTTTTTTTTCAACCCAAAAAACACAGGACAAAAAACCTAGGGCTAAGTTTTTGGAAAACTGCCACTGCAGTTTTTGAGCCAAAGTCAGAAGTGGATCCACAAGGGAGGAGACGTGTAAGTCCTTCCTTTATATGTCCTATTCCTTTTGAATACACTTCTGGGTTTGGCTCAAAAACTGCAGTGGCAGTATTCCAAAAACTGACAAAAAAAAAAACAAGTGGAAACTTAGCCATAGGGTACGTTCACACGTATAGGATCCTGCGGAGATTTGATGCGCAGGATTTGTAACTGCAGATTAGAAGATGTCATTTAGTTTACATTGAAACCTGCAGCAGAAAAAAGTGCTAATATTAACCCCTTAACGACAATGGACGTATATTTGCGTCCATTGCTGGCTCCCATTATGTGAAGTGTGCTCAGGAGCTGAGCGTGTTTCATACCTGGTGGGTCCCGGTTGCTATTAGCAACCAGGACCTGTGGCTAATACCGGACGTCACCGATCGGGCTGATGTCCGTTATTAACCCTTTAGATGCCACAATCAAAGTTTATTTCGTCATCTAAAACAGGAAAGACACTTGCCGGTTAGCTCAGCGTTCTGTTCGGGACCGCAGCGGCATCCTGAACAGCTGAGAGGACAACAGGAGGGCCCTTACCTGCCTCCTTGCTATCCGATCTGTCCATCGATGCTCCAGCCAGGTTCTGCAGGTTGAAGCAATCGAGCACAGATAACACTGATCAATGCTATGCTATGGTGTAGCATTGAACAGTGTATGCAATCTAAGGATTGCATGTAATAGTATGGGGACTAAAAGTTTGAATCACCCCCGTTTTCCCAAACTATTTGGTAAACTATACAAATATAACATTAACGCTTGGTCAATGGCGTACGTAAAAAAATTCCTAAGTCCAAAACTACGTATTTTTGGTCACTTTCTATATCATAACTGTTAAGCCGAGCGCTCCGGGTCCCTGCTCCTCCCCGGAGCGCTCGCGGCGTTCTCCTCTCTGCAGCGCCTCGGTCAGACACGCTGACCGGGAGCGCTGCACTGTCACTGCCGGCGGGGATGCGATCCGTGTAGCGGGACGGCCCGCTCGCGGGTCGCATCCCAATCTACTCACCTGTCCCGTTCCCCTGCTGTCACGTCCTGGCGTGCGCGGCTCCGCTCTCTAGGGCGCGCGCGCCAGCTCTCTAAGATTTAGAGGTCCAGTGCACCACTAATTGGTGCCTGGCCCAATCAGTGTTAATTAACCCACTTCCCCTTCCTGTCCTTGCCGGATCTTGTTGCCTTGTGCCTAGTGATAGCGTTTTGTGTATGCCCTTACCAGTGTTACCAGACCTTCTGCCGTTACCCTTGACTACGAACCTTACTGCCTGCCCTGACCTTCTGCTACGTCTGACCTCGCCTCTGTCTGGTCCTCCTGTCCCACGCCACTCTCAGCAGTCAGTGAGGTTGAGCCGTTACCGGTGGACACGACCTGGTTGCTACCGCCGCAGCAAGACCATCCCGCTTTGTGGCGGGCTCTGGTGAAATTCAGTAGCAACTTAGAACCGGTCCACCGGTACGGTCCACGCCAATCCCTCTCTGACACAGAGGATCCACCTCCAGCCTGCCGAATCCTGACTATAAAATTTTTTATAAAAAGCGATCAAAAAGTCCCATCAAAACAAAAATGGTACCGATAAAAACCACGCTGCAAAAAATTAGCCCTTTTATTATGGAAAAATTCTAAAGTTATAGGGGTCAGAAGATGACGATTTTAAACATACTAATATTGGGGCATGTAGTTAGAATTTTTTAAAATAAAATAAAACCTATATAAATTAGGTATCCTTGTAACCGTATGGACCTACAGAATAAAGAAATGGTGTCATTTTTACCGGAAAGTGCACTGTGTAGAATCGTAAGCCCCCAAAAGATACAAAATTACATTTTTTTTTCCAATTTTGCCCCACAAATATAATTTTTCTGTTTTCGCCATTCATTGGTGGTGAAATGATTGATGTCATTACAAAGTACAATTGGTGGCGCAAAAAACAAGCCCCCATGTGGGTCTGTAGGTGCAAAATTAAAAGCGTTCTGGTTTTTAGAAGGTGGGATGGAAAATACCAAGGTGCAAAAATGAAAAAACCTGTGGTCCTTAAAGAGTACCTGTCATCAACAAAAACTTTTAATATGTTGTTCATAATCATTAATGAAGACATATTGTAATATATCTTCATTAAAAAATATTAATATTTATACCAGTTTTTTCATTTTATACTTTTGGCCACTAGGGGTCACTCTTCTATGCCTGGTCTGCAAGCAGCATCCTATGCTTTTCATAGTAAGTGTACAGCTTTTAGGACTAATGCTGAAAGGGCTCTGGTCCTTCCACCGGAAGTTCAGTGCTCTCAGCTCAGGACTCACTTCCAGCCTGTGAGCTACAAGCCTGCACATGCCTCTCATATAACAGAGGCCAGTCACCTCCCCCTCCCCCCTGCTCTGTGTTCTCCCTGCCCATCACCACACGTTATCTTATACATTGTATTATCTCACTGCACTCCCTGCTCTGTGCCCCCCCCCCCCCCCCTGACATTCATCTTAATCACAGCCTCTATAATTGCTCCCTCAGCCCCTGGTTCTCAGCATTGACTTTTTAGTGCAGAGAGACACAGTAGAGAGAGAGAGACAGAGGATGCCATCCCCCCCCCCCCCCTGACATTCATCTTAATCACAGCCTTTATAATTGCTCCCTCAGCCCCTGGTTCTCAGCATTGACTTTTTAGTGCAGAGAGACACAGTAGAGAGAGAGAGACAGAGGATGCCATCCCTCACCTGTACTTAGTCTGTATGCGCACTGCAGAGCAGTGTTTCCCAACCAGGGTGCCTCCAGCTGTTGTAGTTTTGCAACAGCTGGAGGTGTGCTGGTTGGGAAACACTGCTGCAGAGGGAAAGCAGCATACAGGAAGACTGGCAGAAGCAGAGTCCCAGCCAGGCTTCATGTGACATCATGCCTGCCAGGACCCGCCTCCTTCCACCCCTCAGAAAGACAGTGCTCCTGAGCTAATGAAGAGGGATAAAAAAAGGTATTTCCACAGCGTTTTAAACCTCAATAAACACAGGGATAGGCATAGTTAGAGAAGGGGACAGATGGGAAGGGGGATCAGGGAAAGTTTAGATGATGACAGGTACTCTTTAAGGGGTTAATACAGTTCTCACAGGAGCAATAAAGAGTTCTTTGCCAAATGCTAAAGCCTTTATTTTAGGGTAACACTGGATTTGAGGAGCATGTATCTTTTCAATTGCCACCTATAGTAACCTTAGAAAAACGTTTTTTCTTTTGTTTTGTTCATCATTCTTCCTGCTGATATTACATTTAGGTTGTGTTTATTCATATATTTATTATCTACAAGCACCGAAAACGAACTAATTTTAGTGTGGATAATGTAATAGGATGCCACCGCTGCAGCACGCCAGTTTGTGAAATTTCTGAAAGTGGAGAGAGGGGTCACCTAGTACATATAAGTAGTTATTGCCCTGCTGACTCAATAACGGCAGAGTTCCAAACCACATCTAGCATTGAATCCAGCACAAAAACTGTGTGATAGAAGCATTATGGCATGGGCATTCATGGGCAAGCAGCTGCATGCAAACCTTACATCACCAAGCACACTGCCAAGCACTGGATGGACTGGATGTAAAGCAAGCGTCACTGGACTCTGAAGCAGTGGAAACCAGTGTGGAGTAATATCATTATTATTATGGTTTTTTTTTATAACCCACTTAGTTCTAGGGAGATAAGTGGTTAAAATATAAAATCACTAACACCAGTACAATTAATTTAAAACAGAGTATATGACAAAGCGTGTACCAATAAATCACACCTCTTTATCTGACAGTCTAATGGATGAGTCTGGATTTGTGAGTCTGGAGTTCTAGTGAAGATAAGTCTTAGTGCTTTAGCATTCCAAAACAGTTTAAACAACAGCATTGTCAACACACAGTTTTAACACCTATTGCGCCTCTGGACCACAACAAATTGCACCTCTGAACCAAAGAAGGTCCAGTCTGCAGCTTCAAATATGCACAGGATACTGTACATGTAAACAGACCCTAAACATATGTGTACTCAGTCGGATTTGCTTGCAAACTCAGCGTGTTTTCCACTGGAAGTTTGAATGGAGGCGGACTCTCTGCAGAAGATTTTCAGCAGTGGAATTTCCACTGTGGAAAATCTGCCGCAGTCTCCAAAGAGGTCAATAAGGGATTGTGGCGGATTTTTCACAGCAGAAATTCCACCGCTGAAAATCTGCAGACAGCCCTTTGAAAGCCTGCCTCCATTCAAAGTAGGAACAGGAAACACACTGCAAGTACACAATCAAATCCACCCGTGTACCCTAACAGGACAAAATTTAAGCAGAGGTTTACTTAACTTTATACAGTACATCAAAAGTGTAACAATGTTTCAATCCTTTTTCAAGCAGTGTTTCAGTGCAACATGACAAGCATATATAGCCCAGACTGAAACGGGTAATTAGTGCAAAATATTTATGGTTACAACTGTTGATTTAGTCCTGCTCTCCTGGTACTGACCTGGCTAGATGACCATTCTATACCCTCCCAGTGTTCCTGTAATAGTCTGCAGCCTTTTCAACTTGCATCTTTATTACATCATCAAGCTCTGCAGGCACAACCTGGGTCCCTGGCTACCTAGTCCAACCTTTCAGTAGGCTTTGATGATTAGAGGGGTAGCTTTAGACTCTGCCAACTAGAGTACAATGGACTATTGGTAGCTCTTTATGGCCATTTGGTTGTATTTCTGTTCAGACCCCTAAAAAAGGTCCCAAAAAATGTTTTACCCTTTTGAATATGAATCTAATGCAGAAGCTTTTGGACCAAATGCAAGGACTTATGGAACTGGTCCAGGACCTGGCACATAGGGTCCAGTCTGCAATCTTACAGGTTGTTTCTTAAATGGGCACTGTCATTATCTCATGAGTTTGATATTTCATTATGCCATATAAATAACTTATGTAATTGGCTTCCATAAAAAACAAATATATATATATATATATATATATATATATAGTTTTATGTTAGTTTTTCTGCTGTATATTTCTGACCACCAGGGGTCTCCATTCTTGGCTAGAATACATTCCGTCTGGTCAAAATCTCAGATTTTGGTCTCCTGCTTGTAATGGAAGGAGACCAAACTCGCTGACCTTTCTTGACAGGTGCAAAAAGCCTCACTGAAAGCAGCTGCACAGACTAAAAGCTGAACAGAACCAGACTGAAAGCTGCTACATGGAGCTTGAGGTCTTCTATTCATCACAGCACTGCAACAATGTGAGGGCAGAAGTGGTCCCCAGCAGGTTTCAGTGACATCATGCCTGCTGTGAAACGCCTACATTCTCTGCTGAGAGATTTCACTATGTGAGCAAGAAGAAAGGTATAATACAGAGCTTTTAAAAGCGCTGAAATTGTTTCTAAGGGTGGGAGGAGTGTTAGGAGTAGTTAGGGAACATAGCCTGAGTGAGTTTAGAAAAGTTTATTTAGTGACAGGTACTCTTTAACTCCTTAAGGACCAGGAAAAGTCGGAGGTCATCTTATACGCCGGGTATAGGGGTCCGGGATAGGAAAACTTATGACTATCTGCCCGGGCCGGCTCCCGATTGCGGAGGCCGGCCAGAGCAGATAAAAACTAATTACTGATACTAAAAACCAGGGTGTCTCCAGCTGTTGTGAAACTACAACTCCCAGCATGCCCGGACAGCCTTTGCCGGTCCGGGCATGCTGGTAGTTGTAGTTACACAACAGCTGGAGGCACCCTGGTTTTTAGGATCACGGGAGCAGATAATCATAGCTTTTCCTATGCCGGACATCCCTGTGTCCCGAAAGATCTTTTCGGGACATAGGGATGTCTGCCGGTCACTCACCATTCCCCGACCGGCGCACGTCCTCCTCCGCTTCTCCGCCTCTATGATTGTACGCACAGGACGTCAGTAACATCCTCCTGCGACCATAGAGACGCAGGAGGACGCACGCCGGCCAGGGCCTGGTGAGTGACCGGCTGGGCGTCATCTTCTTCAGTGATCTGGTCACTGCTCCTACAGGCCCAGGACTGCTACTATGGTCCATAGCAGTAGATGGTGACCCCGTGCCGGAGGAGCGGTAATCAGAACACTGTAGGGGCAGTACAGACATACAGCCTCCAGCCATACATTGTATATGGCTGGAGGCTGTATGTCTGTGATGGGGTGGGACTGTCTACTAATGTGGGGTAACTCCCGACCTAATGTGGGGGAAGCTGCCTACTATTGTGGGGGAACTGCCGACCTAATGTGGGGGAACTGCCTACTAATGTGAGGGAGTTGACAACCTAATGTGGGGGAACTGCCAACCTAATGTGGGGGAACTGCAACCTAATGTGGGGGAACATGCTGCCCAACTAATGTGGGGGGGAACTATACTGCCTACCTGATGTGGGGGGAACTACAAGGTACTGTACATCGCGGTAGAAGGGGTAGTCTTATTCGGCGAGTATATCCCAAACCCTATATTTTAACTGTAAAAGTTGGGGGTCGTCTTATACGCCCAGTCGTCGTATACGCTGGCATATACGGTAAATGTTTTCTTTATTCTGTGGGTCAATATGATTAAAATGATACCCATGTTATATGCTATAATTGCCCTATTTTGACCACCTATAACTTTCAAATTTTTCCGTATATGGGGCGATATGAGGGCTCAATTTTCGCACCATGATCTTTAGTTGTTATCAGTACCTTTTTTGCTTAGGTTTTACTTTTTATATATTTTTTATAACATTTTTTGGGAATAAAATGTGACAAAAAACTGCAATTTTTGACATTTTTTCTTTTTTTACATTTATGCCGTTCACCGTACGGGATAATTAACAATATATTTTAATAGTTCAGACTTTTACGCATGTGGCAATACCAAATATGTGTATTCATTTTTTTTTACGCTTTTTGGGGGGGGGGGAATGGGAAAAACGGACGTTTTACTTTTTTGGGGGGGGAGGGATTTTTCAATTTTTTTTACTTATTTATTTTACTTTTTTTTTTTTTTACACTTTTTATGTCCCCATAGGGGACTATTCATAGAAATCATTTGATTGCTAATCCTGTTCAGTGCTATGTATAGGACATAGCACTGATCAGTATTATTGGTGATCTTCTGCTCGATCTCAGACCAGAGCAGAAAACCCCGGGAGACAGCCGGAGCCAGGTGAGGGGACCTCCGGCTGCCATGCTGGATGATCGGATCCCTGCAGCAGCGCTGCGGGCGATCCGATCATCCACTCAAAGTACCGCACTGCCGCAGATGCCGTGATCTGTATTGATCACGGCATCTGAGAGGTTAATTGCAGACATCCGCGCAATCGCGGATGTCCGCCATTACCGGCGGGTCCCTGGCTGCTGATAACAGCCGGGACCTGCCGCGCATGACGCGAGCACCGTAAATGTACATCATGGTGCATTAAGTACCACGGCACCATGACGTACATTTACGTCCATTGTCGTTAAGGAACAGGAACGCATTTGTTTCATTACTTGAGAGCTGCAAGTTGTACTCGAGCGTCATGTCCCACTCCTCAAGCTCAGAACTAGTGGGGTTAATCATTTCTCTTTTACAGGGAGACCCTCAATCCTGGGAATTCTCCTTAAAGGGGTACTCTGGTGGTTAATTTTTTTGACTATATGTCATCTTCGTTGTAAGTTTAGTTTTTTTGCAATATACATGTGTTATATGTTTTGGCAGCATGTATGTGTTTTTCTTACCTGTTTGTTGGGCAGGAAGTTCTGTAGTTCAGAGGGTTTTCTTTTCCTGTTGTCCTCAGTTCTGAGTCTGATGTCATAGCATTTTTTTTTCTCTGTCTGCAAGAGAAAAATAAGCCACGCCCCCTCATCTCATCCAGCTGAGTACACAGCTCCTCACCTCCCCCCTGCCCTGTATTCTAAGGACGCAGGTCTGCACAGGAGAAGGACCTCACAGAGAAGAGAAGTGTTATCTGAAGGGGAGGATGAGAAGGTACACGGGCTGGGGATGTATGGACTGCAGGGGAAGAAATCTTATACTGGAAATGATCTCTATATCTGAAGGGGAGGATGACAGGGTGCACGGGCTGGGGATGTATGGACTGCAGCGGAATAAATCTCATACTGGGAATGATCTCTATGTGAAGGGGGGACTCCTGAATGACACATGCTGGGAGTTGTAGTCCCTGTTGTGTGTGTGTGTGTGTGTGTATGCTAGTGTTTACAAACCAGTGTGCCTCCAGCTGTTGCAAAACTACAACTCCCAGCATGCCCTGATAGACTTTGCACATGCTGGGAGTTGTAGATTTGCAACAGCTGGAGGCACACTGTTTGGGAAACACTGTTCTAGCCTATTCAGCATACACATCATGTTACACCAGTGTTTCCCAAACAGTGTGCCTCCAGCTGTTGCAAAACTACAACTCCTAGCATGCCCAAAGGCTGTCAGGGCATGCTGGGAGTTGTAGTTTTGCAACACCTGGAGGCACACTGGTTGGGAAACACTGGTGTATGCCCTACAGAGGTGTGGTGAACTACAATCCCCAGCAGACTACAGAGGCAGCATGCTGGTGTTATACCACAGACTGAAGACTCCTGAATGACACATGCTGGGAGTTGTAGTCCCTTTTGTGTGTGTATGCCAACCAAGGCTGATTATATTAGTGTGCTGTGTATAAGGGGGCCGACCCGGGAAAATAGTAGGGTGGGTAAAGGGCGGAACAAACAAACAAAAAAAAAAAAGGAGCCGCCCCAAACCAGCAAGGCATGTGGCATGCTGGGATTTGTAGTTTTCAGCACAGCAAGAAACAGGAAATAGAAGCAAAGATAGGAAAACAAAGTGGAGGATAAAAAGACAACAAAGAACGGAAATAGAGTAGGCTAAACAACAAGAATAGAAATGAAACAAAACAAATAGGGTAAGTCAAAAACGGAAAAACACGTTGACCACCGGAGTACCCTTTTAACTCCTAATGCTCCTGAGCTGTCATCAATGGAGAGATTTTTTTTATGGCTGTGGAGCTATTATATGAAGAACCTGAATGCTCTGCAGTAACAGGAACCAAGCTAAAGGCCTATGAAGAAGCGTTAAAGCCCATGAACGATATTATGCATGGAATTAACTCACCTCAGAATAGAAGAATTTAGATATCCAGCCAAGTCTACTAAAAATGGAATCTTTACAGAGATTAATTTGGGAAAGCCATGGTAACAGCCGAGTTTTACACTGGGAAAAAAGGGGAATTAAAGTGGAGCTCCCAGTGTTTAAAGCCTTGTATTCTTTTTCTAATGTTAAAAAAAAAAAAAAAAAAGGAATACTATTGGTGGTTTTTTTTTGTGAATCAGGTTGTGACTCCTCATATGTTTTATGACTGTGCCATTTAATTATTGACAGCTTTTAAATTCCCTAAAGGGCATATTTACAAACCTTGCTGGTCCTAACTACCAAGAAGGTCATATCAGACCTGGATTCTATTTGTGTTGGTTAAAACAAAATGGCAGATTGAGACTGTGCATAGATCACTGGGGGATTGAACACGATTACAGTTAAGAATCGGTACCTTATATCACTCATCCCTGGTTTGTTCAACCAGATTACTGGCGCCAAGTGGTTTTTCAAAGTCGATTTTAGAGGGGCTTATAATTTGGTTTACATTTGTGGTGGAGCTATACTCCAGAGGATTATTATTACTATTTAGTTATGTCCTATTTTAACTTGATAAAATACTGTATATACTCGTTATTGGTAACCAGTGGCAGCTCTAGACTTTCTGATGCCTTAGGCAAAACTAGATTATGAGGCCCCTGCCCCTCGATCTGTGAAGGACAGAGAATGGTGGTGCATACAGTGTATGAATCGACGCTGATCCAAGAAGCTCGCAGGAGTTTCCCAAGGGTTAGGATTTAAAAACATGAAATGATACCTTCACACCAGGACGACATACTACTATTGTAGTGACTCATACCATTATACTGTTATTATATAAAACCCACTATACAGAGACCAATAACATTATTATACAAGGGACAAATAATTGTACCACACCATGACTACCACCATATAGTGATGGGATAGCACCACCATACTGATACTGAATAAAACCATTATACACAAACCAGTATCGCCAATAACACCACTGTACAAAGGACAATAATTGTACCACCCCATGACTACCACCATATAGTGATGGGATAGCACCACCATACTGATACTGAATAAAACCATTATACACAAACCAGTATCGCCAATAACACCACTGTACAATGGACAATAATTGTACCACACCATGACTAAACATTACCACCATATTGGGACTGGATAATACTAATATCTTGATACTGAATAAGAACCACTTTTCACAGATATTGGTGACCCTAGCTCTACTGAGGCTAAGTTTCCACTTGTTTTTTTTCTGGCAGTTTTTGAGCCAAAGCCAGAAGTGTATTCAAAAGGAATAGGACATATAAAGGAAGGACTTACACTTCTCCTCCCTTATGGATCCACTTCTGACTTTGGCTCAAAAACTGCAGTGGCAGATCTCCAAAAACTACCAGAAAAAAAACCAAGTGGAAACCTAGCCTCAGGTTCTGCAGACTGTATAAGTAATTACATACAGTTACATCAGGGGATGTCTTCTTTAGTTGAGTTCAGTCATTTGCCTTTTTGTTCTACATCCGGCCTAGACTATCATTGCAATTTCTTCCTACCATGCCTCGTCTCCACAGAACCTGCCAGTCAAACATTTTAGGCTCTATACTTTTCCAGGAACTATAGCTCTCCAAACAGTAATAATAACCCCCTTGGTGTCCCACACAGTAGAGTAAGTTAGGATTAGGATAAGTAGGTTGAGGAGAAGTAGGTAGGTCACCCCTATTAAGTAGTAAGGTCGCTCCAGTAGGTAGACAGGTCCCTTCACATTATTTGCCTCATTATACAGGTTCCCCAAGTAGGAAGGTGTCACCAGTAGGTAGGTCCCCCTATAGACAGCTGCCCTCTGTAGTTAGTTACTCCCTGTAAGCAGTAGCAGCCGCCTTAAGTAAGGGTTAAAAAAAAAAAAAGAGACATACTCACCTGACTCACGCACGGCCTCTCTTCACCTGTCTTTGCCATTCTTTGCTCCAGCGAATGATGATGTCACTCAGAGAAAGAGACACTCTGCTTCTTGTAGCTGCCTCTCTGATTGGCAGGAGCACTGCATTTACCTATAGGTGCATCATTAAGACATGCATATAGTTAAATGCGTCCTGGACTGGCAAGACCTGCAGACGGCTTGGTGTGCCTGATGGTTCTGAGTCCACCTGTAGAGACTCATTGCCATTCACTTTGTATACTAAGGGGGGGGGGCGTGTTAGACAGTTCCGAGGCCCCCTCGAGAATCGCCACCTCTCCATAGATACAGGAGGTTACTGGGGGTGTATCCTACACCCCCGATCACCTTGTATCTCCGGGTCAGCGGGTCACTGGAATCGCAGGAAAGTGTGAATTCACTTGCGATTTTCTGCGATTGCCAACATGGGGGGGTCTGATGACCCCCCACCCCCCCTGGCGTTTGCACGTGATGCCTGCTGAATGATTTCAGCAGGCATCCTGGTCCGATCCCCGTCCGGCACGCGGCAGGGACCGGAATTCGCCATGATGTATGCGTACATCATGGGTCCTTAAGTACCAGGGTGTCATGACGTACGCGTACGTCAAGGGTCCTTAAGAGGTTAAGGGAGGCGTTATCAAATAGACCTGTGCTGGATAATAGAATTCTATCCTTCCTTATATCTTTGCTAGATTACATTCTGACCAAGAATTATTTCAGATTTAATGAAGAATATTATCTCTAAACATTCAGATTCTTGATGGGCTCGTCTGTGGCCGCCAGTTTGGGAAACAATATTATTTGCCATGTTTAACCCCATAACGACGCAGGACGTATATTTACGTCCTGCGCCGGCTCCCGCGATATGAAGCGGGATCGCGCCGCGATCCCGCATCATATCGCGTCGGTCCCGGCGCTCATCAACGGCCGGGACCCGCGGCTAATACCATCACCGATCGCGGCGATGTGTGGTATTAACCCTTTAGAAGCGGCGGTCAAAGCTGACCGCCGCTTCTAAAGCGAAACTGAAAGTGACCCGGCTGCTCAGTCGGGCTGTTCGGGACCACCGCGGTGAAATCGTGGCGTCCCAAACAGCTGACCGGACACCCAGAGGGCCCTTACCTGCCTCCTCGGTGTCCGATCGGCGAATGGCTGCTCCTTGCCTGAGATCCAGGCAGGAGCAGTCAAGCGCCGATAACACTGATCACAGGCGTGTTAATACACGCCTGTGATCTGTGTAGGAGATCAGTGTGTGCAGTGTTATAGGTCCCTATGGGACCTATAACACTGCAAAAAAAATGTAAAAAAAAAGTGTTAATAAAGGTCATTTAACCCCTTCCCTAATAAAAGTTTGAATCACCCCCCTTTTCCCATAAAAAAAATAAAACAGTGTAAAAAAAAATAAAAATAAACATATGTGGTATGGCCGCGTGCGTAAATGTCCGAACTATAAAAATATATCATTAATTAAACCGCACGGTCAATGGCGTGCGCGGAAAAAAATTCCAAAGTCCAAAAAAGCGTATTTTGGTAACTTTTTATACCATTAAAAAATGACTAAAAAGTGATCAAAAAGTCCGATCAAAACAAAAATCATACCGATAAAACTTCAGATCACGGCGCAAAAAATGAGTCCTCACACCGCCCTGTATGTGGAAAAATAAAAAAGTTATAGGGGTCAGAAGATTTTTAAACGTATAAATTTTCCTGCATGTAGTTATGATTTTTTCCAGAAGTGCGACAAAATCAAACCTATATAAGTAGGGTATCATTTTAACCGTATGGACCTACAGAATAATGATAAGGCATAATTTTTACTGAAATATGCACTGCGTAGAAACGGAAGCCCCTAAAAGTTACAAAATGGCGTTTTTCCTTCGATTTTGTCGCACAATGATATTTTTTTTCCGCTTCGCCGTGCATTTTTGGGTAAAATGACTAATGTCACTGCAAAGTAGAATTGGCGACGCAAAAAATAAGCCATAATATGGATTTTTAGGTGGAAAATTGAAAGGGTTATGATTTTTAAAAGGTAAAGAGGAAAAAACAAAAGTGCAAAAACTGAAAAACCCTGAGTCCTTAAGGGGTTAAGTCTGAGGTCAATTTTGATTCCGGGATGTTGAACATTATGTCCCCAAAGCTATGCTATGTGGATTGAAGGATTAAGTTCACTTTATATTATAATGAGATAGTAATAAGCTTTCTAGATGTAGACATTAGAAAAACAAATGAAGGTTTCGTTACTACACTCTACACAAATTCTCCAGATAAAAATAACATGTTACACAAATTTTTTTTTATCATGCTCCAACAGTATTTTGTGGGCTTTCTAAAAGCCAATTCATATGAGCTATAATAATTTCTAGTACAGTCAGAATAAGAATATTTGAAAAAGAAAATAATTTAAGGGGTTATCCAGGAATAGAAAAACAGAGCTAATTTCTTTCAAAAACAGCTCCATGTCTGTCCCCAGATTGTGTGTGGTATTACAACTTGGCTCCATTCACTTCAATGGAAATGAGCTGCCTGCAGAACCACATCCAACCTGGAGATGGACGGGGAACAGTTTTGAAAGAAATTAGCGCTGTTTTTCTATTCCTGGAAAACCCTTTAAAACATTAGTGAAAAGAGGTTACAATAAAAATCAAATGGAAAAAGGAGAAAAAGCAAAAAAAAAAATTATTCAACAAGAAACATTAAGAAGCAAAGTGTGACAGAAAAAAAAGATAAAAAATGTACTTATGTATATGGGTACATACAATAAAAAAAACGTGGCCTTACAGTAGGCATATTGGCTTATTTACAAACGAGGGCAAAACATTTTTTTAGGGTGTCTGGTGTGGGATCTATATTAATTTACAGCTCTAGTCTGGGGTCTGTATTTATTTTAAGCGTTACTGTCATTAAAAAAAACTTGACATGTCGATCAGATATGTCAAAAGTTGCTCATGTTGGATTATAAAGGTCATTTTTTAGCTATGACCCATAAAATAAGATAATCAAGAATTTAGAATATACAATGCTAGGTCTTGATATTTATGGTGATATTTTCTGACAAAACTATCATGCTATTCCGAAAATCTATTAAATGTTAGAATAACATGTCTTATCATATGTTTCATGGCTGGTACTGTGTGTAGCTAAAATTATGCAACATGTGAATATAAAATACAGGGTGGGCCATTTATATGGATACACCTTAATAAAATGGGAATGGTTAGTGATAATAACTTCCTGTTTGTGGCACGTTAGTATATGTGAGGAGGGGAACTTTTCAAGATGGGTGGTGATCATGGCGGCCATTTTGAAGTTGGCCATTTTAAATCCAACTTTAGTTTTTTCAATAGGAAGAGGGTCATGTGACACATCAAACTTATTGGGAATTTCACAAGAAAAACAATGATGTGCTTGGTTTTAACGTAACTTTATTCTTTCATGAGTTATTTACAAGTTTCTGACCACTTATAAAATGTGTTTAATGTGCTGCCTATTGTGTTGGATTGTCAATGCAACCCTCTTCTCCCACTCTTCACACACTGATAGCAACACCGCAGGAGAAATGCTAGCACAGGCTTCCAGTATCCGTATACACTGCTATATACTACTATATACACTGCAGGAGAAATGCTAGCACAAGCTTCCAGTACCTGTAGTTTCAGGTGCTGCACATCTCATATCTTCACAGCATAGACAATTGCCTTCAGATGACCCCAAAGATAAAAGTCTAAGGGGGTCAGATCGGGAGACCTTGGGGGCCATTCAACTGGCCCACGATGACCAATCCACTTTCCAGTAAACTGTTCATCTAGGAATGCTCAGACCGGACACCCATAATGTGGTGGTGCACCATCTTGCTGGAAAAACTCAGGGAATGTGCCAGGTCCGAGCATTCCTAGATGAACAGTTTCCTGGAAAGTGGATTGGTCGTCATGGGCCAGTTGAAGGCCCCCAAGGTCTCCAGATCTGACCCCCTTAGACTTTTATCTTTGGGGGTCATCTGAAGGCAATTGTCTATTCTGTGAAGATATGAGATGTGCAGCACCTGAAACTATGGATACTGGAAGCCTGTGCTAGCATTTATCCTGCGGTGTTGCTATCAGTGTGTGAAGATTGGGAGAAGAGGGTTGCATTGACAATCCAACACAATGGGCAGCACATTGAACACATTTTATAAGTGGTCAGAAACTTGTAAATAACTCATGAAAGAATAAAGTTACGTTAAAACCAAGCACATCGTAGTTTTTCTTGTGAAATTCCCAATAAGTTTGGTGTGTCACATGACCCTCTTCCTAGTGAAAAAACAAAAGTTGGATTGAAAATGTCTGACTTTAAAATGGCCGCCATGGTCACCACCCATCTTGAAAAGTTCCCCCGCTCACATATACTAATGTGCCACAAACAGGAAGTTTTATTTTATTAAAGGCGTATTCCAGGCAAAACCTTTTTTTTTAATATATATATCAACTGGCTCCGGAAAGTTAAACAGATTTGTAAATTACTTCTATTAAAAAATCTTAATCCTTCCAATAGTTATTAGCTTCTGAAGTTTTCTGTCTAACTGCTCAATGATGATGTCACGTCCCGGGAGCTGTGCATGATGGGAGAATATCCCCTTAGGAACTGCACAGCTCCCGGGACGTGAGTCATCAGAAAGCAGTAAGACAGAAAACAACAACTCAACTTCAGAAGCTAATAGCTATTGGAAGGATGAAGATTTTTTAGTAGAAGTAATTTACAAATCTGTTTAACTTTCCGGAGCCAGTTGATATATAAAAAAAAGTTTTGGCCTGGAATACCCCTTTAAGGTGTATCCATAGAAAGGGCCCACCCTGTATATGTATATGTGTGATGCCAGTAACAATTCACACATGTTGGCATGAACTATTTTATATTCAGCTAAATAACGTATTATTTCAGAATTTAGTTGAACTTTACATGAACCTGCTAAGACCACCACTAAAGATGGCCTAAGAGTACACGCTATACAATAAGTGCCCATTACCTTAGAAGCCACTATTAGTAAATATACTATACTGTATGTGGAAAGCCAATGTCAGTTAGGGGCTGCGAATAAATGATCTGCTCTATACTCTAGGTATCGCTCATCTGGTTTTATTAAAAGGTTATTATTATTATTATTATGTTTAAAAAAATATGTAAAAGAAAAGTCTTTGGTAGCACTTCTGTTTGTCTTTTCTCCATGTTAATAATTACCCTGTGGGTTTTCAGAATTGATACAATGATTGTCAGACACAATTCTTGAATGTAAGGGCATCATATTACATAAGGCTGCTTTTCACTTTTTATTGCTGACTGGAAATAGCTATAGTATCTAAGTAAATAATCACACAACATACCTAACCTTTTGCCACAACTGAGTAGCTCAGTGTCCTAAGCAAAGATTCAGCAATTCTAAACATATGATGTGTGAAATAGTCAATAACCACATCCTTAAAGTGTACCTGTCATCAACAAAAACATTTTAGATAATGTAGATAACATTACATGTATATTTGTAATATACAGTACATTGGTTAAAATATGTGTATGTTTTTGGGTGAAAAAATGCTGTCTCTGCAGCTATTGCATGTGTGTCTCTGTGAGGAGTCCAAATACAGGAAGTGAGGACAGGAAAGCAGAGCTCTGTGCAGGTGCTGGCTTGTCAATCATCCTGCTGTGTGAGCCCTTAGCATGTCACAGAGCCCTGCTTGTCCTCAGTGTGCAGAGCCCTGCTTGTCCTCAGTGTACAGAGCCCTGCTTGTCCTCAGTGTACAGGTCCCTACTTGTCCTCAGTGTACAGAGCCCTGCTTGTCCTCAGTGTACAGAGCCCTGCTTGTCCTCAGTGTACAGAGCCCCACTTGTCCTCAGTGTACAGGGCCCTGCTTGTTCACAATGTACAGAGCCCTGCTTCTCCTCAGTGTACAGAGCCCTGCTTGTCCTCAGTGTACAGAGCCCTGCTTGTCCTCAGTGTACAGAGCCCTGCTTGTCCTCAGTGTACAGAGCCCTGCTTGTCCTCAGTGTACAGAGCCCTGCTTGTCCTCAGTGTACAGAGCCATGCTTGTCCTCAGTGTACAGAGCCCCACTTGTCCTCAGTGTACAGGGCCCTGCTTGTTCTCAATGTACAGAGCCCTGCTTCTCCTCAGTGTACAGAGCCCTGCTTGTCCTCAGTGTATAGAGCCCTGCTTGTCCTCAGTGTACAGAGCCCTTCTTGTCCTCAGTGTACAAAGCCCGCTTGTCCTCAGTGTACAGTGCCCTACATGTCCTCAGTGCACAGAGCCCTGCTTGTCCTCACTGCACAGATCCCTGCTTGTCCTCAGTGCACAGAGCCCTGCTTGTCCTCAGTGCACAGAGCCCTGCTTGTCCTCACTGCACAGAGCCCTGCTTGTCCTCAGTGCACAGAGCCCTGCTTGTCCTCAGTGCACAGAGCCCTGCTTGTCCTCAGTGCACAGAGCCCTGCTTGTCTTCACTGCACAGAGCCCTGCTTCTCCTCAGTGTACAGAGCCCTGCTTGTCCTCAGTGTATAGAGCCCTGCTTGTCCTCAGTGCACAGAGCCCTGCTTGTCCTCAGTGTACAAAGCCCGCTTGTCCTCAGTGTACAGAGCCCTACATGTCCTCAGTGCACAGAGCCCTGCTTGTCCTCAGTGCACAGAGCCCTGCTTGTCCTCAGTGCACAGAGCCCTGCTTGTCCTCAGTGCACAGAGCCCTGCTTGTCCTCAGTGCACAGAGCCCTGCTTGTCCTCACTGCACAGAGCCCTGCTTGTCCTCAGTGCACAGAGCCCTGCTTGTCCTCAGTGCACAGAGCCCTGCTTGTCCTCAGTGCACAGAGCCCTGCTTGTCCTCAGTGCACAGAGCCCTGCTTGTCCTCAGTGCATAGAGTCCTGCTTGTCCTCACTGCACAGATCCCTGCTTGTTCTCAATGTACAGAGCCCTGCTTCTCCTCAGTGTACAGAGCCCTGCTTGTCCTCAGTGTATAGAGCCCTGCTTGTCCTCAGTGTACAGAGCCCTGCTTGTCCTCAGTGTACAGAGCCCTGCTTGTCCTCACTGTACAGAGCCCTGCTTGTCCTCAGTGCACAGAGCCATGCTTGTCCTCAGTGTACAGAGCCCCACTTGTCCTCAGTGTACAGGGCCCTGCTTGTTCTCAATGTACAGAGCCCTGCTTCTCCTCAGTGTACAGAGCCCTGCTTGTCCTCAGTGTATAGAGCCCTGCTTGTCCTCAGTGTACAGAGCCCTGCTTGTCCTCAGTGTACAGAGCCCTGCTTGTCCTCAGTGTACAGAGCCATGCTTGTCCTCAGTGTACAGAGCCCCACTTGTCCTCAGTGTACAGGGCCCTGCTTGTTCTCAATGTACAGAGCCCTGCTTGTCCTCAGTGTACAGAGCCCTTCTTGTCCTCAGTGTACAAAGCCCGCTTGTCCTCAGTGTACAGTGCCCTACATGTCCTCAGTGCACAGAGCCCTGCTTGTCCTCACTGCACAGATCCCTGCTTGTCCTCAGTGCACAGAGCCCTGCTTGTCCTCAGTGCACAGAGCCCTGCTTGTCCTCACTGCACAGAGCCCTGCTTGTCCTCAGTGCACAGAGCCCTGCTTGTCCTCAGTGCACAGAGCCCTGCTTGTCCTCAGTGCACAGAGCCCTGCTTGTCTTCACTGCACAGAGCCCTGCTTCTCCTCAGTGTACAGAGCCCTGCTTGTCCTCAGTGTATAGAGCCCTGCTTGTCCTCAGTGCACAGAGCCCTGCTTGTCCTCAGTGTACAAAGCCCGCTTGTCCTCAGTGTACAGAGCCCTACATGTCCTCAGTGCACAGAGCCCTGCTTGTCCTCAGTGCACAGATCCCTGCTTGTCCTCAGTGCACAGAGCCCTGCTTGTCCTCAGTGCACAGAGCCCTGCTTGTCCTCACTGCACAGAGCCCTGCTTGTCCTCACTGCACAGAGCCCTGCTTGTCCTCAGTGCACAGAGCCCTGCTTGTCCTCAGTGCACAGAGCCCTGCTTGTCCTCACTGCACAGAGCCCTGCTTGTCCTCAGTGCACAGAGCCCTGCTTGTCCTCAGTGCATAGAGTCCTGCTTGTCCTCACTGCACAGATCCCTGCTTGTTCTCAATGTACAGAGCCCTGCTTCTCCTCAGTGTACAGAGCCCTGCTTGTCCTCAGTGTATAGAGCCCTGCTTGTCCTCAGTGTACAGAGCCCTGCTTGTCCTCAGTGTACAGAGCCCTGCTTGTCCTCACTGTACAGAGCCCTGCTTGTCCTCAGTGCACAGAGCCATGCTTGTCCTCAGTGTACAGAGCCCCACTTGTCCTCAGTGTACAGGGCCCTGCTTGTTCTCAATGTACAGAGCCCTGCTTCTCCTCAGTGTACAGAGCCCTGCTTGTCCTCAGTGTATAGAGCCCTGCTTGTCCTCAGTGCACAGAGCCCTTCTTGTCCTCAGTGTACAAAGCCCGCTTGTCCTCAGTGTACAGAGCCCTGCTTGTCCTCACTGCACAGATCCCTGCTTGTCCTCAGTGCACAGAGCCCTGCTTGTCCTCAGTGTATAGAGCCCTGCTTGTCCTCAGTGCACAGAGCCCTGCTTGTCCTCAGTGTACAAAGCCCGCTTGTCCTCAGTGTACAGAGCCCTACATGTCCTCAGTGCACAGAGCCCTGCTTGTCCTCAGTGCACAGAGCCCTGCTTGTCCTCAGTGCACAGAGCCCTGCTTGTCCTCACTGCACAGATCCCTGCTTGTCCTCACTGCACAGAGCCCTGCTTGTCCTCACTGCACAGAGCCCTGCTTGTCCTCAGTGCACAGAGCCCTGCTTGTCCTCAGTGCACAGAGCCCTGCTTGTCCTCACTGCACAGAGCCCTGCTTGTCCTCAGTGCACAGAGCCCTGCTTGTCCTCAGTGCATAGAGTCCTGCTTGTCCTCACTGCACAGATCCCTGCTTGTTCTCAATGTACAGAGCCCTGCTTCTCCTCAGTGTACAGAGCCCTGCTTGTCCTCAGTGTATAGAGCCCTGCTTGTCCTCAGTGTACAGAGCCCTGCTTGTCCTCAGTGTACAGAGCCCTGCTTGTCCTCACTGTACAGAGCCCTGCTTGTCCTCAGTGCACAGAGCCATGCTTGTCCTCAGTGTACAGAGCCCCACTTGTCCTCAGTGTACAGGGCCCTGCTTGTTCTCAATGTACAGAGCCCTGCTTCTCCTCAGTGTACAGAGCCCTGCTTGTCCTCAGTGTATAGAGCCCTGCTTGTCCTCAGTGCACAGAGCCCTTCTTGTCCTCAGTGTACAAAGCCCGCTTGTCCTCAGTGTACAGAGCCCTGCTTGTCCTCACTGCACAGATCCCTGCTTGTCCTCAGTGCACAGAGCCCTGCTTGTCCTCAGTGCACAGAGCCCTGCTTGTCCTCAGTGCACAGAGCCCTGCTTGTCCTCAGTGCACAGAGCCCTGCTTGTCCTCAGTGCACAGAGCCCTGCTTGTCCTCAGTGCACAGAGCCCTGCTTGTCCTCAGTGCACAGAGCCCTGCTTGTCCTCAGTGCACAGAGCCCTGCTTGTCCTCAGTGCACAGAGCCCTGCTTGTCCTCACTGCACAGATCCCTGCTTGTCCTCACTGCACAGATCCCTGCTTGTCCTCAGTGCACAGAGCCCTGCTTGTCCTCAGTGCACAGAGCCCTGCTTGTCCTCACTGCACAGATCCCTGCTTGTCCTCACTGCACAGAGCCCTGCTTGTCCTCAGTGCACAGAGCCCTGCTTGTCCTCAGTGCAAAGAGTCCTGCTTGTCCTCACTGCACAGATCCCTGCTTGTTCTCAATGTACAGAGCCCTGCTTCTCCTCAGTGTACAGAGCCCTGCTTGTCCTCAGTGTATAGAGCCCTGCTTGTCCTCAGTGTACAGAGCCCTGCTTGTCCTCACTGTACAGAGCCCTGCTTGTCCTCAGTGCACAGAGCCATGCTTGTCCTCAGTGTACATAGCCCCGCTTGTCCTCAGTGTACAGGGCCCTGCTTGTTCTCAATGTACAGAGCCCTGCTTCTCCTCAGTGTACAGAGCCCTGCTTGTCCTCAGTGTATAGAGCCCTGCTTGTCCTCAGTGCACAGAGCCCTTCTTGTCCTCAGTGCACAGAGCCCGCTTGTCCTCAGTGTACAGAGCCCTGCTTGTCCTCACTGCACAGATCCCTGATTGTCCTCAGTGCACAGATCCCTGCTTGTCCTCAGTGCACAGAGCCCTGCTTGGTCTCAGTGCACAGAGCCCTGCTTGTCCTCAGTGCACAGAGCCCTGCTTGTCCTCAGTGCACAGAGCCCTGCTTGTCCTCAGTGCACAGAGCCCTGCTTGTCCTCAGTGCACAGAGCCCTGCTTGTCCTCAGTGCACAGAGCCCTGCTTGTCCTCACTGCACAGATCCCTGCTTGTCCTCACTGCACAGATCCCTGCTTGTCCTCAGTGCACAGAGCCCTGCTTGTCCTCAGTGCACAGAGCCCTGCTTGTCCTCACTGCACAGATCCCTGCTTGTCCTCAGTGCACAGAGCCCTGCTTGTTCTCAGTGTACAGGGCCCTGCTTGTCCTCAGTGCACAGAGCCCTGCTTGTCCACCCTCACTTCCTGTATTTGGACTCCTCATAGAGACACACAGGCAATAGCTGCAGGGACAAAAATATTCATATTTTATAACCAATGTATATTACAAATATACATATAATGGTATTATCTAAATGATATAAAAAGTTTTTGTTGACGACAGGTACACTTTAACAGCACCGATAATTTTATCATCTGAATATTACTGGTCATTTCATGCCTATTGGGGGGGGGGACTAGAAATGTGCTATGTTGAGTTGACAGCAGACTATGTACACTGATACAGTGTAGCAATCTGCATCTGTGTTAAATCAGAAGTATATCAATAGAAGCAGGTATGGTTTTCAGCTTTGCTGTCAATGGCATGACAGAGATGAGATTTTACACACATTGTAGGATAGTAACAAAAAGCATGTTACAAGATTCCTTACTTTTTATGTAATTATTAGAAAAGTATTAATGTAAAAGGAATCCCCCATTTAAATGTATGCTACCGTTTTTACCCAAATGCTGTCAATACTCACAGAGTAATACAGTCTTTCAGCCTATGTCCAGAGAAGTGTCATTTCATATGCGTGCCTTCGAAAGAACATCACATGACGTCAAAGAAGTTCTTCAAAATGAATGTTACAAATTGTTTTCTCTTACTTCAATCTTCTGTCCACATATTGTCATCACGTTTATGTTATCTGTACATTTGCCTCAGTTTTACAAAGTAACTTCTGAAACTAGTTTTTCTTGCAAGACAAGATGGATTTTCTCTCTAAACTATCTTGTTTGTGTCACTTATTGCAGTAGAGTTAGGAAGCGACTTCCTTGTCACAACTGCTTGGAAGTGGTCAGATCTAGCTTAGAGCTCACCTTCTGCCTACGGACCCCCGGCTATCACAGCATGCTCAGGTGTAGTGAGCCTACCATGGAACACAAGGTCCCACTTTCTCAAAGCAAGGTTCTTAACTGGGATATAAATGATATAAAGCTTCCACAGGTATGGCATTTATCATACAAAGCTGTTCCTTCTCTCTCCCTATCACATTTATCTTTAATCTTTGATGAATATCAGACTTGGCTGTAAAATTCACGCGCTTTTATGACTGTATACTTTTCAGTAATGCCTTATGTAATGTTGCTGTATGAAAGGGCAAAGAAACTGGTTGATAACCACATGATAATGATGTGTTCTAAATGTTATTAGAATTTGGGCTTATTGGGTAAAATAATAATAATATATTAATATAATAATATAATTATCTATCGATCTATTCTGATGAGAGTCGTGAAGTGTAGTAAAAGGACACAGGTTTCCATATGATGATTCTTTTATGGTGTGAACAATATATCTAGAGTCATACCCAGCTCTATTCTTTACTTCTAAATGACAGATGTAGCGATATTGGTTTAGCTGGCATCCAAACAGTTAAATGCGGGGGAACCATAAACATGTTTTATCATAAAGGTTCTAGACTGCAGAAGAGATGTTAACATAATACAGGCTCTTCTCAGGACAGTCCTTTCCCCTTATAATTACTCTGTAAATTTGTAATGTTTATTTTTCAAAGGATATTTCCCATCAAATGTTAATAATGATTTGGGTTATACACTTTAGAATGAGGGGATTAATAATGTCACCCTATATATATGCATGAGGCTTGTTTGTCACCCCATATATATGCATGTATTTTCAATGTGGAAAGACAAATAAGACACTATCTCCTAATATCTTACCAGAGAAAAGCCCCCTCCCATGCACATAGCTAGTTATGAATGCTGCCAAAATCAGGATTGGCTGATGTAAATTTAAAGTAGGTCATACATCCTAAATAATGGTCAGCCAAACACTCCTATGCATGACAGTTTTTTCTTCTTACTCCTCCACAGACGTACATGCCAGCTTAGCCATGCATGTATTTTTATTTCAGTGGTAAGAGAAGACATGTATCTCTTACAAGAGAAAAGAATTGACCATAGAGTTACATGGCCCCAATACTATAAAAAAAAAAAAACAACACACACACACGGTCGAAAAAAACAAAAAACTGCAGAGAGGTTTATTCTAATTTTATGGGTACCTTAATGTTTATGGCTACCTTACCACCACGATGCGATAGGTTCTTATAAGTTTTTGAAAATAAAAACAACATGAGATACCTGATAGCACAGTTAGATGCTGGAAATGCTGATGTGGCTAAATTAATTAATATTTGTTTATTGTTTAATCTACAGTTAAACTGCTGAAACATGCCGTATTTTGCTGCTCCGTATTTTCCTAACCATTTAAGTCAATGGGTAGCAAAATCAGCTGCATGTTTTGCTACCCAGTGGCCCTGATTTACTATTGTAAACCCGCCCTGTTTAGACACGTTGTGCGCCAGATTATGGAGCATTGCGCTAGAATAAAAATAAACAAAAACCTGACCAACTCACAGAAAACGTGAAAAAAAGGGGCGTGTTCTGACATTTTAAAAAAATCCCAACATATTTACTAAGATTTCCACAGCAAATGTGGTGGATTTGAGCTGAGAAAAACCCCACAGATGAGAGCAGAATACGGCACCAGTACTAATGAGGTCATGTGCTTCAGACATTCTTTGTGCTTACATAAGCTATATTACACAGCCCTAGGTAACAGAATAATACCTCTGTACACAGAGGTATGACTACAGTGCTGTGGGCCCCTGGGTTAAATTTTGGACCTAGGCCTCTCCCCCAACCCCACTACCTTGTTGCTCAGATGTGCAAGTCCCAGGGGTATTTTTAGGGTCTAAAAACATAAATGGAACAAGGAACAAATACCAATACCATACTTTTATTGTACAACACTCAGTATACCAAATCCAATATTGACAATAATATTACTATACAAATAACACCGCCACACCATGACCACATATTACTGTTATATAAAGTCTGAATAAAACCAACATACTTTACTTAATACCTGACTAAGAGTACTTCAGCATAATGACTAAATAATTCCATGATACCGTTACTAGAAAATACAATAAAAAAGAAATAAACTAAAAGCAATGTTACAATGGTAGATACTAGTTATACACACGGGGCCGGCCTTAGGTGTTCAGGCACCCTGTGCGAGCTAGCCTTGTGCCCACCCCCCCCCCCCCCCCATTACCCCATAAACATACACAAAGAGGAAAAAATCTTTGTAACAAATATTTTCTTTGTCCCTGTCCCCCTTAATCAGTCCTCTGTCCCCCTTAATCAGTCCCCTGCCCCCCTTAATCAGTCCCCTGTCCCCCTTAATCAGTCCCCCTTAATCAGTCCCCTGCCCCCTTAATCAGTCCCCTGTCCCCCTTAACCCCTTAAGGACTCAGCCCATTTTGACCTTAAAGGGGTATTCCGCCCCTAGACATCTTATCCCCTATCCAAAGGATAGGGGATAAGATGTCAGATCGCCGCGGTCCTGCTGCTGGGGACCCCTGGGATCCCCGCTGCGGCACTGCGCTATCATTACAGCACAGAGCGAGTTCGCTCTGTGCGTAATGACAGGCGATACGGGGGCCAGAGCATCGTTACGTCACGGCCCGCCCCTTTCAATACAAGTCTATGGGAGGGGGCGTGACGACCACGCCCCCTCCCATAGACTTGCATTAAGGGGACGGGCCGTGATGTCATGAGGGGCGGCGCCATGACGTCACGCTGCTCCGACCCCCGTATCGCCTGTCATTACGCACAGAGCAAACTCGCTCTGTGCTGTAATGATAGCGCTGTGCCGCAGCGGGGATCCAGGGGGTCCCCAGCAGCGGGACCGCGGAGATCTGACATCTTATCCCCTATCCTTTGGATAGGGGATAAAATGTCTAGGGGCGGAATACCCCTTTAAGGACAATTTAATTTTTATGTTTTAATTTTTTCCTCCTCGCCTTCTAAAAATCATAACTCTTTTATATTTTCATCCACAGACTAGTATGAGGGCTTGTTTTTTGCGCGACCAGTTGACCTTTGTAATGACATAAGTCATTATATCATAAAATGTATGGCGCAACCAAAAAACACTATTTTTGTGGGGAAATTAAAAAGAAAAACGCAATTTTGCTAATTTTGGAAGGTTTCGTTTTCACGCCGTACAATTTATGGTAAAAATGACGTGTGTTCTTAATTCTGAGGGTCAATACGATTAAAATGATACCCATTATTACATACTTTTCTAAAAAAATCACAAACTTTTTAACCAAATTAGTACGTTTATAATCCCTTTATTTTGATGACCTCTAACTTGGGGGCTCATTTTTTGCGCCATGATCTGTACTTTTTTTTATACCACATTTGCATATAAAAAACTTTTAATAAATTTTTTATAATTTTTTTTTAATTAAATGTATAAAAAAAGTAGCAATTTTGGATTTTTTTTTTTCGTTCACGCCGTTCACCGTACGGGATCATTAACATTTTATTTTAATAGTTCGGACATTTACGCACGTGGTGATTCCAAATATGTCTATAAAATGTATTTAGTACGCTTTTTGGGGGTAAAATAGGAAAACACGGACGTTTTACTTTTTTATTGGGGGAGGGGATTTTTCACTTTTTTTTTACTTTTACATTTTTTTTACATTTTTTTTTACACTTGAATAGTCCCCATAGGGGACAATTCATAGCAATACCATGATTGCTAATACTGATCTGTTCTATGTATAGGACATAGAACAGATCAGTGTTATCGGCGATCTTCTGCTCTGGTCTGCTCGATGTCAGACCAGAGCAGGAGATGACAGGAGCCGGAAGGAGGAAGGTGAGGGGACCTCCGTGCGGCATTCTGAATGATCGGATCCATATTTCAGAAATCTGGAAAAGCTGAGTAGATTAGAGTGTGAGATTTGCAGAAATCAGGAAAAGCTGAATACATGAGAATGTAGGGTTTGCAGAAATCTGGAAAAACTGAGTAGATTAGAGTGTAGGGTTTGCAGAAATCTGGAAAAGCTGAGTAGACTATAGTGTAGTGTTGCAGAAATCTGGAAAAGCGGAGTAGATTAGACTGTAGGGTTTGAAGAAATCAGTGTCCAGGCTTAATACATAAAAGAGTGTAGGGTAATATGGAAAAGCTGGGTAGATACTTGCATCCTTTCTTGGTGAAAAATCCCCAAATTTCATGAAAATTTTGCATTTTTCTTACTTTGAAACTCTCTGTTTGTAAGGAAAATGAACATTCCAAGTAAATTATATATTGATTCATAAACACAATATGTCCACTTTATGTTGGCATCATAAAATGGACATATTTTTATTTTTTGAAGACATTAGAGGGCTTCAAAGTAGAGCAGCAATTTTCAAAATTTTCATGAAAATTGCAAAATCTGAAGGGACAGATGTTACAGAACTACAACTCCCAGCATGCCTGGGCAGTCTAGTTGTAGTTTTGCAACATCTGGAGGGATACCGTTTGGGCACCACTCTAATAGTGGTCTCCAAACTGTGACCCTCCAGATGTTGCAAAACTACAATTCCCAGCATGCCCAGACAGCCTTTGGCGATGTGCCTGGATGCCTGCTGAATGATTTCCCACAGGTGTATCCATACGCCCTACGTCCTTAAAGAGTAGCTCCCACCATCACTTTTTTTTTCTTTTTTCCGTCCCTGTCTATTACCCATCTATCCTTAACCCCCTCCCTGCCTTTAATTTATTTAAACCCGGAGGTTTCCGAAACTAGAGACGCGGTCCCCGCATAGAATGCGGGTGCTGCAGGGAGATTGCGAGGGGTCTCAGCAGCGGGCCCCCCGTGATCAGACATCTTATCCCCTATCCTTTGGATAGAGGATAAAATGTTTTTTCCCGGAATACCCGGAGTGTTTTCCAATGAAAAATACAAAATCCTTTCCACATACTATCCTTTCAATGGACTTACTGTACATATAGATATTCAGCCTGTCCTTAGACAAGAATGGTTCCATGAAAGTTGAGTAAGAACAAATATAACTACATCTACACAGGGGCCGTCACATATCCAGCTTGTCATTCTATCACTGGTTGTCACCCAGATTTCCAAGCAACATATAAACATCTAAATAAACATTTAACAGCATCATACAAAAGATCCCTTCAGGAAGTTATATATTGTCATTTTAATGGTGAAAAGTACTTTCAAGTTGTACAATTCTGAATAGGACATGGCAGCATTTATAAACCTTAAAGGGGTACTCCGGCCCTAAGACATCTTATCCCCTATCCAAAGGAGGGGATAAGATGTCTGACCGCTGGGGACCCCCGCAATCTTGCATTCGGCACCCACCTCTTTGAGCTGCACGCTGCTCACAAACTGCTGGGTAGCTCAAAAACTGCCGGGTAGCTTTGCAGCTCAAAGAGGTGGGTGCCAAATGCAAGATTGCGGGGGTCCACAGCGGCAGACCCCCGGGGTCAGACATCTTATCCCCTATCCTTTGGATAGGGGATAAGATGTCTTAGGGCCGGAGTACTCCTTTAAGTAGATATATGAACACATACAATAACAAAAAGTAGAAGTCATAGACTTGTATGCTAATTTTTTCTAAGGCTTCAGTTACAATTTACTTCTAAGAACATTCAAACAATTGAAACATGTAAATTGTCTCTTTACATAAACATGTCTGTCAGATTTGTCTCCTTCTTTCATCAACCTTATCAGCTCTACTGCACAGATAGGACAGTCAGACTGGACTCAACCTGCCTGTCTTGACCGCTAGCTTTTATTTTAGTTCTTTTAAAACTGGTCTCACCGGTTCTTTTGGCTCATCACAGTCTGTAAATAAGGGTAAGGTCACACATGCTAAATTTTACTGCTGTGTATTTTCCTTCTCATTGAAATCTATGGGTAGCAAAATCAGATGCGTATTTTGCTACCCATTGACTTTAATGGGGAAGAAAATACACAGCAGCAAATACACAGTAAAATACGGCAGGTGTGACCCTACCCTAAAAGAGTTAACAATGGTTTCTCTTCATATTCAGGCTGGGTTTGCACACAGTATTTTGGTCAGAATTTTGATTCTTTTAAGCCAGAACCAGGAGTGGTTCTAAAATGCAGAAAAGGCCACATTTCCCCACTCCTGTTCTTTTCTACAAATATTCATCAAAGTTCTTAGACAGTATAGACGCCTTGACTTAACAAAAAATGGCTTTCCTTTTGAACTTCACTTGTATGATTGTATTACGCTTTAATACAAATACAGATCCTTAAAGGGGTACTCCGGTGCTTACACATCTGGGGACCGCCAGGATCATGCACGCGGCACCCCGTTTGTAATCAGTCTCCGGAGCGTGTTCGCTCCGGGACTGATTACAGGCGACCACTGGGCCGGCTGCGTGTGACGTCACGCCTACGCCCCCGTGTGATGTCATGCTCCGCCCCTCAATGCAAGCCTACGGGAGGGGGTGTGACAGCTATCACGCCCCCTCCCATAGGCTTGCATTGAGGGGCGGAACGTGACGTCACACGGGGGCGGAGGCGTGACCTCACCCGGTGGTCGCCTGTAATCAGTCCCGGTGCGAACACGCTCCGGGGACTAATTACAAACGGGGTGCCGCGTGCCTGATCCCGGGGGTCCCCAGCGGTGGGACTCCCACAATCAGGCATCTTATCCCCTATCCTTTGGATAGGGGATAAGATGTGTAAGCACCGGAGAAACCCTTTAATCTTATGTATGATTTGTTTGCATTATGATTAGGGATGAGCGAATCGAATCTGATGAATCCAAATTTTTTACGAATTACAGGAAAAATTTGATTTGCAATGAATGCAAATATCACTGTGATTCGATCTCGCAAATTGCTTCCTTAAACTCCATTTAGTGCAGTCCAGTTTCCAGGGCATCTAAAATGGCGGATCCACATGTGAGGACATGTGGCAAGGAATCCTGGGAAGGCGGGAACAAGGGTAGGCAGGATGACCCTGAATCACATGCAGCATGCAGCCTATCCGCAGCCAGCCACCCCTGTGATGTCACAGTCCTATATAATCAGCAGCCATCTTGCAGCCAGTCACTTCAGCCTTTTATTGCAGAGAGATAGAGAGGGACAGACAGCGCTGTGTGTTGCACAGAAAGGCTTTTTTTACAGCAGCAATTCACCTCCCAGTTACTACAGCATTCTATTACAGAGAGGGACAGAGAGCAGTGTGTTGCACAGAACAGCAGCGATTCACATCAAGCACAAATCCTGCCTAGAAGCACTGATAGGGAAGGGAGTGAGATTGAGAGAGAATTTTGGGTGTAGTACACAGCGACTGTGTGCTGGAGCACTGGTGTGTACTGCTGGTGTTGTACACAAATAATGTTTTAAGCATACTGTAGCACATAGTCCTCCCCTCATAAGTGCATACCACATACGTACATCTCAGTGATGTACTATTTTGTTCCTGTTAAAGTCTTCAGGGCCTAGATACTGTGAAAGGCTAGGCAAAAGTATACACCGGCTGCTGACATACACAAATACTGTTTTAAGCGTAGCCTGCCATTTCCCAGGGTTTTTAGGTTGAAATAGAGAGTTTACTGTGTGTTGCCGCCCTTTTTAGGGTGAGTAACAATTGCCAAGAAGGGAATTAATAGGGCGAGAGTAGGGCCTTACAGGGGAAGTTTTTACCCCCACCTGCTACAATGGACAATACGTTGTTCTCTTCCACCTTTTCGAGGATATTGTTACTCGTCTTAAAAAGGGTGGCCCCGTACAGGAACCAATCCCTGTTTCCACATAAAAACCCTGGGAAATTGCAGTGTTTGTAGGTGGAAATAGGGAGAGGTTCCTGTGTGGGGCTGCCCTTTTTAGGGAGAGTAACACTTGCCAAGAAGGGAATTAGTAATGCGAGAGTAGGACCTTACAGGGGAAGTTTTTACCCCCCACCGGTAACAATTGACCACACGTTGTTCCCTTCCACCTTTTAGAGGTCTTTGCATCACTTGGTGGTGTACGTGGCACATGCTGTTTTTTGCACACCTTTCCTTTTGTTTGATTTAAAAAAAAAATTGGGTCCATATATTTTATCCTAAGCATATTATTAAAAGTTAAGTTTTACGTAATGCATATCCTCAATACTTATTTGTGCACACTAACACTTTTACAAAAGAGACCGTTTTCTTCTGCCTACCTGCTTCAGCTACTATTCTGATCCTGCCATTCGCCTGATGCCACACATCTGATGCCAAGTTCTCCTTTTTTCACCCACCTTCCACTTTCACGACTCCTGATGCTGCGGCTGCTGCCACCACCTCCAGGCTGTCTCATTCTGCCACCATATGTTCTCCTTATTGCTGATGCCAGCTCAAAGCTGTCTCATACTGCCACCATATGTTGTCCGCATGCTTCTGCAACCTTCAGGCTGTGTCATTCAGCCACTATATGGTCTCCTCATGGCTCCGCCACCTCCAGGCTGTGTCATTCAGACACTATATGTTCTCCTCATGCTACGGCCAACTCCAGGCTGTGTCTTTCAGCCACTACATGGTCTCCTCATGCTTCCCCCACCTCCAGGCTGTGTCATTCAGCCATTATATGGTCTCCCCATGCTGCCGCCACCTCCACGCTGTGTCATTCAGCCACTATATGGTCTCCTCATGCTGCCGCCACCTCCATTCTGTGTCATTCAGCCTCTATATGGTCTCCTCATGCTGCCACCAACTCCAGGCTGTATCATTTAGCCACTATATGTTCTCCTCATGCTTCCGCCCCCTCCAGCATGTGTAATTTAGCCACTATATGTTCTCCTCATGCTGCCGCCAACTCCAGGCTGTGTCATTCAGCCACTATATGTTCTCCTCATGCTGCCGCCAACTCCAGGCTGTGTCATTCAGCCACTAAAGGGTCTCTTCATGCTGCCGCCACCTCCACGCTGTGTCATTCAGGCACTCTATGGTTTCCTTACACTGCCACCACCTCCACGCTGTGTCAATCAGCCACTATATGGTCTCTGCATGCTTCTGCCACCTCCAGGCTGTGTCATTCCGTCACTGCATGTCATACTGAATAACAGTATTATTTCACTAACCCAGCACACACCCTATGCGTGTTACAGCAAGGCAAAGTGTTCTACACCCCTATTGAGGCTCTTTGTAGGCCACAAATAGCAATTTTTAATAGCGATTCGCCGCAACCAAAACTATTTTGGGGGGAAAATTCGGCAAATCAGCCGAATAGAATTTTTCAAAAAATTCGCTCATCTCTAATTGTGATCATAGAGGTCCTCTCACACACATTATAAAGATACTGGAAATAATTCAAATGTTTTGTTGTTGTGTTTTTATGGCATAATAAGACTCCCTTACTTATAATGTATTAGGGTTCTCTTACACGGTCCAGTTTTGTTTTGCTGTGCAGTTGTGTAACCAAAATCAAGAGTGGGTCATAATGATTTAGGAATTTAAAGAACAGATGCTTCTTCTACATTTCACACCAGGAGTGGATAAAAAAAAAAGAGTAGAAGTAGCATTTGTTCTTTATAATATCTAATTCATTATGAACCACATCTGGTTTAGGCTCCACAGCTACACAACAAAACTTTACTGTGTAAGAACACTATCTTTTGTGTAAGTCATAAAGTGTAATTAATAAAAATGTGGGTATTTTAAGAAACATATGTAACCAAAAGGTTATTTTTATCATTCTTCTCATCAGGTTTTGGAAAAAACAGATTGGTTCCAAGAGTGGCCTGATTCCTATGTGAAGCATATTTATAGCTCTACAGACAAAAATGCACAGAGACACCTTAGTGGTTGGGCAATGCGGAATACCAACAATCATAACTCACGTATCCTGAAGAAGTCCTGTCTTGGTGTTCTTGTCTGCACCAATGACTGTACAATGGCAGATGGCAAAAAAGTATATCTAAGGCCTGCCATATGCGACAAGGCACGGCAAAAGCAGCAAAGTAAGTATACATGTACTTTTACTATCTGTATCATTTAACATTTGACAGTATTGCATTCAGGAACCCTAAAGTATGTTACGTTTCTTTATTTCTCTTTGTGCTGTGCTGAATAAGTCACTAGGAATGAAATAATATGGTACTATGGCTTGATGAGCTAATACTTTAGGACATGCCCTGGCAGGGCAACAATGCCAACCAATGTGTTACCCTCTATAATAGAATTATAGAAGTCCTGGGATTACATTGGGCCACTTCTAGTCTTTTATTTCTATTTCCAAATCAACTGGGGATTATAGGTTGATTATTTAGTGTTTAAAATGCCAACACTGATCATTATATATGGAATTTTAGCCATATTGTTCCTTTTATCCATTCCATTGTGGTTCACCAAAACATGCATCAGAGTGCAGCAGTCCTGCTGCTACTGGAGCTGGTGCTATGGGTCAGTACAATTACAGGAGTGACTATATTTTGAGAAAGATATTAGGATATTATCCATCTATTTACATCTATATAATATTGCTATGATATGTGTTGAACTTATACCTATAAAGCAAAAAAAAAAAGGCAGACTTTGTAGACGTTTGATATTTATATGACCCTTTATTGTCTGTGTTCCTAAATACTGAGATATTCTGAATACTTAATATAACTTTATACATTTTTTGCTCTGATTTATATGTGGATTTGTATTTATTCCATATGTCAGCCTTATTTTTAAGTATTGTCATGTGTAATAGACATTTTTTTATTCTTTATAATTTTGGTGGCATACTTCAGTGTTTTGTAGGTCTTTTCCACTCCTTCTAGCCCCATTTGCAGCAAAAGGGCACCAGACTGCGCTCCATTAATGGGGGTCCAACTGAAAGGTCTAGCAAATGATGAGGTGGGATTTTGGGCAAAAAACTGCTGGGCCATTAGTCTGGGCCACCATTTTACATAACAGCATTCTGTTACAGTAGCAAAATGATTGCATGTTTTTAAGGAAAAATTTTATTTTTTAATGCCACCAGATAGATGTACATGTGATATATTGAAAAACCTTCATGATATATTTTTTTTAGAGGAATGGGGAATAAAATTCTCCCATCCTGTTTGGTTTTTATTCTTACCGTCTCCATTATGTTGGAAATGACATGGTAACTTAACTTTGCGGGTCAGTACTATGATCATAATGGCACATTTGTATTGTACTTTTTATGTTTGCCTACTTTTACCTAATTAAAAGCAAAAAATAATCATGATTTTATATCACCAATATTCTGAAATCCAAAACGTTATTATTTAGTCAATGGAGTCCTTTGGAACTTTATGAGATGAGCTATAGTTTAACTTTATGAGATAAACTGTTTGTTAACTTTATTCTACAAGGCAGTACCATTATGACAATACCAAATTTATACACTATTTTTATGTTTTCCTACTGTTGCAAAATACAACTTTTTATAAAAAAAAATAATCATTGTTTTTGTGATGCCATATCCTAAAGCTTACAACTTCTGTATCAGAGCTGTGCGAGGGCTTGCTTTTTTGTCGGATGAGTTGATGTTTTCATTGGTACAGTAACATATTACAGAGATGTTAATTCTTATTCCGATCCTGCCTATGATAATAAGGAGATGAACGCAAAGAAATGGTTTCTACAAAAATAATCAGTCTATTGTGAGGCTCATTTGTCTGCAAAATTTTAGCATATTCTATTAATAAATAGTTACGTGGGAACTGTTAATATAAAAACTGAATTTTAACAAAAAGTCATTCTGATGACATGTTTCCTTTAAGGGTTTCTAGGAAGGCAGTGTTGTAGTAATAATTCAGATTTGGAATCTCCCAACACCATATTAAAATGTGAAAACTTGGATATTTTTTATTGACCCTAGCTTTTTTTTTACATATCCCTTCTAAACTTTTAAGGGATCTTGAGTAGTATGACACTACACAATACATTCATTTTTTTGGGGGGTATTTTTTTTAGTGTGCTTGATATTAACAGCTTTTCTCTGCCCCAACTTGACTTCAGCCACATGTTCGTACAGGGAAAGACATCTGTCAATCAGACTGAGCCAGGTGGAGAACAGCTGGAATAGAGCTGCCCCAGGGACCTTTTTACCTGTGTCTGTCTTGTGTGTTTTTTTACTGTTTTCACACTAAACGCTACATGCATATACACAGAATATACACTATTGTATGCACAAACTAGTAAACCGTAAGCACAGAAAAAATGCTACACCCGTATGCACAGAATAATACTAACATGACTAAATGCATGGGAAAAAAAAGCTACAACTGGATGCTGCGCCAAAAGCTGCGACATGTGCCAAAACCAGTATTATGACATATACACAGAAGATTGCCATGAACGTATGGATGATTTAATGCTAAGAACATATACATAATGTAACTGCAATGAAAGTATGCATGATGAATGCTATGAACGTATGCATGTACATATAAGTACGGTACTATGACCGTATACTGCTATGAATGTATACACGACATAACTGCTATGGATGCATACAGTCATGGCCGTAAATGTTGGCACCCCTGAAATTTTTCTAGAAAATTAAGTATTTGCAGTAACACGTTTTGCTATACACATGTTTATTCCCTTTGTGTGTATTTAAACTAAACCAAAAAAGGGAGGAAAAAAAGCAAATTGGACATAATGTCACACAAAACTCCAAAAATGGTCTGGACAAAATTATTGGCACCCTGAACTTAATATTTGGTTGCACACCCTTTGGAAAAAATTACTGAAATCAGTCGCTCCTATAACCATCAATAAGCTTCTTACACCTCTCAGCCGAAATGTTGGACCACTCTTCCTTTGCAAACTGCTCTAGGTCTCTATTATTGGAAGGGTACCTTTTCCCAACAGCAATTTTAAAATCTTTCCACAAGTGTTCAGTGGGATTTGGATCTGGACTCATTGCTGGCCACTTCAAAATTCTCCAGCGCTTTGTTGCCATCCATTTCTGGGTGTTTTGTGACATATCTTTTGGGTCACTGTCCTGCTAGAAGACCCAAGATCTCGGACGCAAATTCAGCTTTCTGACACTGGGCTGTACAGTGTGATCCAAAATCCATTGGTAATCCTCAGATTTCATGATGCCTTGCACACATCCAAGGCACCCAGTGCCAGAGGCAGCAAAAAAAACAAACCCAAAACAGAATTGAACCTCCACCATATTTCACTGTAGGTACTGTGTTCTTTTCTTTGTAGGCCTCATTCTGTTTTTGGTAAACAGTAGAATGATGTGCTTTACCAAAAAGCTCTATCTTGGTCTTGTCTGTCCACAAGACATTTTCCCAGAAGGATTTTGGCAAAGTGTAGTCTTGCTTTTTTTTGTCTCTGTGTCAGCAGTGGGGTCCTCCTGGGTCTCCTGCCATAGCGTTTCATTTCATTTAAATGTCGATGAATAGTTCGCACTGACACTGATGCTCCCTGAGCCTGCAAGATAGCTTGATTTTCTTTGGAACTTGTTTGGGGCTTCTTATCCTCCATCCGGACTATCCTGCATTGACACCTTTCATAAATTTTTCTCTTCCGTCCATACCCAGGGAGATTAGCTACAGTGCCATGGGTTGCAAACTTCTGGATAATGTTGCGCACTGTGGAGAAAGGCAAATCTAGATCTCTGGAGATGTACCTATAACCTTGAGATTGTTGATATTTTTCCACAATTTTGGCTCTCAGACAGTTCTCTTTCTGTTGTCCATGCTTAGTGTGGCACACCCAGACACACAATGCAAAAACTAAGTGATCTTTTAATATTGCTCACACCTGTTACTTCGCCCCAGGTGAGTTTAAAGGAGCATCACATGTTTGAAGCAATCTTATATTTCCACAATTATGAAAGGGTGCCAATAATTATGTCCAGACCATTTTTGGAGTTTATTGTGACATTATGTCCAATTTGCTTTTTTTCCTCCCTTTTTTGGTTTAGTTCAAATAAACACACAAAGGGAATAAACATGTGTATAGCAAAACACGTGTTACTGCAATCCTTTTCTGTGAGTAATACTTCAGGGGTGCCAACATTTACGGCCATAACTGTACATGATACAACAGCTATGGACGTATACATGATATAGCTACTATGAATGTATACAGGATATAGTTACTATGGACGTATACATGATATAGCTACTATGAACGTATACAGGATAGCTACTATGAACGTATACAGGATATAGTTACTATGGACGTATACATGATATAGCTACTATGGACATATACAGGATATAGCTACTATGGACATATACATGATATAACTACTATGGACGTATGCAGGATATAGTTACTATGGACGTATACATGATATAGCTACTATGAACGTATACAGGATATAGTTACTATGGACGTATACATGATATAGCTACTATGAACGTATACAGGATATAGTTACTATGGACGTATACATGATCTAGCTACTATGAACGTATACAGGATATAGTTACATAGTTACATAGTTACATAGTTAGTATGGTTGAAAAAAGACATACGTCCATCAAGTCCAACCAGGGGATTGAAGGGAAGGATGTAAGGGGATAAGGGAAAGGGATGTAGTTTTATAATTCTGCATAAACATTAATGTTATTTTGTTCCAGGAATGTATCTAACCCTGCTTTAAAGCTGTTAATTGTTCCTGCTGTGACCAGTTCCTGAGGTAGACCGTTCCATCAATTCACAGTCCTCACGGTAAAGAAGGCGTGCCGCCCCTTTAGACTAAACCTTTTCTTCTCCAGACGGAGGGAGTGCCCCATCGTCCTTTGGGGGGGTTTAACCTGGAACAGTTTTTCTCCATATTTTTTGTATGGGCCATTTATATACTTATATACGTTTATCATATCCCCCCTTAAACGTCTCTTCTCAAGACTAAATAATTGTAACTCCTTTAATCGCTCCTCATAGCTAAGATGTTCCATGCCCCATATTAGTTTAGTCGCGCGTCTCTGCACCCTTTCCAACTCCGCAGTGTCCCTTTTATGAACAGGCGACCAAAACTGAACAGCATATTCCAGGTGAGGCCGTACCAATGCTTTATAAAGGGGGAGTATTATGTCCCTGCCCCTCGAGTCCATGCCTCTTTTTATATATGACAATATCCTGCCGGCTTTGGAAGCAGCAGCCTGACATTGCATGCTATTTTGTAGTCTGTGATCTACAAGTACACCCAGATCCTTCTCTACCAGTGACTCTGCCAGTTTTATCCCCCCTAAGACATACGACGCATGCAGGTTATTAGTACCCAGATGCATAACTTTACATTTATCCACATTGAACCTCATTTGCCAAGTGGATGCCCAGACACTTAGTCTATCCAAGTCATCTTGTAACTTATGCACATCCTCTATAGACTGTACCGTGCTACAAAGCTTGGTGTCATCTGCAAAGATAGAAACAGAGCTGTTAATACCATCCTCTATATCATTGATAAATAAATTAAACAGCAGCGGGCCCAGTACTGAACCTTGGGGTACACCACTAATAACCGGGGACCAATCAGAGTACGAATCATTTACCACCACTCTCTGGGTACGATCCATGAGCCAGTGTTCAATCCAGTTACAAACTAAAGTTTCCAAGCCCAAGGACCTTAACTTACCTGTCAGATGTCTGTGAGGGACAGTATCAAACGCTTTGGCCAAATCCAGAAACACTATATCCACAGCCATTCCTCTGTCAAGGCTTCTACTCACCTCTTCATAAAAGCAAATTAGATTGGTTTGACAACTTCTATCCTTAGTAAACCCATGCTGGCTATCACTTATAATACTATTATCCTCTATGTATTCCTGTATGTAATCCCTTATAAGTCCTTCAAACAATTTACCCACAATGCACGTTAGACTTACCGGTCTATAATTGCCTGGCGAAGACCTAGAGCCCTTCTTGAAGATTGGTACCACATTAGCCTTGCGCCAGTCCCTTGGCACAATACCAGACACCAGAGAATCTCTAAATATCATGAACAAGGGTACAGATATTACTGAACTTACCTCTCTAAGAACTCTTGGGTGTAGTCCATCCGGCCCTGGAGATTTGCTTACATTTACTTTACTTAACTTACCTTGTACCATCTCTACATTAAGCCAGTTCAATACATTATATGATGTGTTACCAGCACTGACCTGACCAATGTCAGCTCCTTCTTCCATAGTATATACAGAACTAAAGAACCCATTCAGTAGCTCCGCCTTCTCTTGATCGCCCGTGACAACCTCCCCATTATCAATATTAAGGGGTCCTACATGCTCTGTCCTTGTTTTTTTTGTATTTATATATCTAAAAAAATATTTAGGATTAGTTTTGCTTTCTTCGGCCACCTGTCTCTCATTTTGAATTTTTGCTGTTTTTATTACATTTTTACAGATTTTATTAAGCTCTTTGTACTGTTTAAATGTTATAGCTGACCCATCAGATTTGTATTTTTTGAAGGCTATTTTTTTGTTGTTTATTGCTCTTTTAACCTCATTTGTCAGCCATGTAGGATTTAGTTTTAATCGTTTATATTTGTTCCCCTTTGGTATATATTTAGCTGTATAGTTATTTAGAGTTGATTTAAAGATGTCCCATTTACCTTCTGTATCAGTATTTGACAACACCTCCCCCCAGTCTATGTCCTGTAGTGCAGCCCTCAACCCAGGGAAGTTTGCCTTTTTAAAGTTATATGTTTTTGCCTTCCCCGTCTGTCTTTGTTTTCTACATTTTAAGTCAAAAGTAACTATATTGTGGTCGCTATTACCAAGGTTTTCCCGCACAGTTACATTACCAACCAGCTCTGCGTTGTTGGAAATGATCAGATCCAACAAGGCATCACTTCTTGTTGGGTCCTCCACAAACTGTCCCATAAAATTATCCTGCAATAAATTTAGGAATTGACGCCCCTTTGTAGTTTTAGCCAACCCCGGACCCCAATCTATATCTGGATAGTTAAAATCTCCCATTATTACCACTGTACCTGCCCGGGCGGCCCTCTCTATTTGTTTATACAGCCGACCTTCTATCTCTTCAGTGATATTAGGGGGTCTGTAGATTACACCAAATACTATTTTTTCAGTATTTCCCTCCTTTTGTAATTCTACCCACAATGATTCCACATCCTCAGAATCATCACACACTAGGGCATCGTTCACACTGACTTTCATACCACTTCTTACATACAGACAGACTCCACCACCTTTTCTGTTCATTCTATCCTTGCGAAACAATGTAAACCCCTGCAGATTGACAGCCCAGTCATGCGAGGAGTCCAGCCATGTCTCAGTGACCCCAACTATATCAATATGTTCCTCCAGTATCAAGGCCTCAAGCTCCCCCATTTTATTTGCTAGGCTTCTGGCATTTGTGAACATACACTTTACATTTCCATTAAGTTTTACACATATAGTCTCACTAATGGGATTTTCAGAGTTATTGGGGTTAATGTCATTTTTTGAGTTATAAGGGCTAATTGTACTATTTAAGTTATTGGGGCTAATGGGATTTTTTGAGTTATTGGGTCTAACGTTATTATTTAAGTTATTGGGGCTAATGGGATTTTTTGCGTTATTGCGTCTAACGTTGTTATTTAAGTTATTGGGGCTAACGGTATTTTTTGAGTTAATGGGGCTTATTGTAGTTATTGAGTTATTGGGGCTAATGGAATTTTTTGAATTATTGGGATTACAATTTTTCGGGCTACATTTATTTTTACAGCTGGTTTGTAACGCATGAGTTACTATGGACGTATACATGATATAGCTACTATGAACGTATACAGGATATAGCTACTATGGACATATACATGATATAACTACTATGGACGTATACAGGATATAGTTACTATGGACGTATACATGATATAGCTACTATGAACGTATACAGGATATAGTTACTATGGACGTATACATGATATAGCTACTATGAACGTATACAGGATATAGTTACTATGGACGTATACATGATATAGCTACTATGAACGTATACAGGATATAGTTACTATGGACGTATACATGATATAGCTACTATGAACGTATACAGAATATAGTTACTATGGACGTATACATGATATAGCTACTATGAACGTATACAGGATATAGCTACTATGGACATATACAGGATATAGCTACTATGAACGTATACAGGATATAACTACTATGGACATATACAGGATATAGCTACTATGAACGTATACAGGATATAGCTACTATGGACGTATACATGATATAGCTACTTTGAACGTATACAGGATATAACTGCTATGGACGTATACATGATATAACTACTATGGACGTATACATGATCTAGCTACTATGAACGTATACAGGATATAACTGCTATGGACGTATACATGATATAACTACTATGGACGTATACATGATCTAGCTACTATGAACGTATACAGGATATAGCTTCTATGGATATATACATGATATAGATACTATGAACGTATACAGGATATAACTGCTATGGACGTACACATGATATAGTTACTATGGACGTATACATGATATAGTTACTATGGACGTACACATGATATAGCTACTATGAACGTATACAGGATATAGCTACTATGGACATATACATGATATAGCTACTATGAACGTATACAGGATATAACTACTATGGACGTATACATGATATACGGTAACTGCTATGGACGTATACAGGATATAACTGCTATGGACGTATACATGATTTAGCTACTATGGACGTATACAGGATATAACTGCTATGGACATATACATGATATAGTTACTATGGACGTATACATGATATAACTACTATGGACATATACATGATATAGCGACTATGAACGTATACAGGATATAACTGCTATGGACGTATACATGATATAGTTACTATGGACGTATACATGATATAACTGCTATGGACGTATACATGATATAGCTACTATGGACGTATACAGGATATAACTGCTATGGACGTATACAGGATATAGCTACTATAGACGTATACAGGATATAACTGCTATGGATGTATACAGGATATAACTGCTATGGACGTATACAGGATATAGTTACTATGGACGTATACATGATATAACTGCTATGGACGTATACAGGATCTAACTGCTATGGACGTATACAGGATATAACTACTATGGACATATACAGGATATAACTACTATGGACGTATACATGATATAACTACTATGAACGTATACAGGATATAACTGCTATGGACGTATACAGGATATAGCTACTATGGACATATACAGGATATAGCTACTATGAACGTAAACAGGATATAGCTACTATGGACGTATACAGGATATAGCTACTATGGACGTATACATGACATCCACACACCAATTGGTCACAGCACAGAAGCAGCAGACTCCACAGTAAAGCAAGCTGTTGTCTTTTATTTGTTACCAGCAGTGCAACGTTTCAGCTATATATAAGCCTTTGTCAAAGGCTAACATATAGCCGAAACGTTGCACTGCTGGTAACAAATAAAAGACAACAGCTTGCTTTACTGTGGAGTCTGCTGCTTCTGTGCTGTGACCAATTGGTGTGGATGTCGATATACTGGACTGGTTATCCGGACGATCACCTGCACTAACAGCTGGGGCCCAGTGCTGTTCTCCCTCTTCTTTGCATGGACGTATACATGATATAACTACTATGGACGTATACATGATATAGTTACCATGGACGTATACATGATATAGCTACTATGAACATATACATGATATAGCTACTATGAACATATACATGATATAGCTACTATGAACATATACATGATATAACTACTATGGACGTATACATGATATAACTACTATGGACATATACATGATATAACTACTATGGACGTATACATGATATAACTACTATGGACATATACATGATATAACTACTATGGACGTATACATGATATAGCTACTATGAACATATACATGATATAGCTACTATGAACATATACATGATATAACTACTATGGACGTATACATGATATAACTACTATGGACATATACATGATATAACTACTATGGACGTATACATGATATAACTACTATGGACTTATACATGATGTAACTACTATGGACATATACATGATATAGCTACTATGGACGTATACATGATATAACTACTATGGACGTATACATGATATAATTACTATGGACTTATACATGATGTAACTACTATGGACATATACATGATATAGCTACTATGGACATATACATGATATAACTACTATGGACATATACATGATATAACTACTATGGACATATACATGATATAGCTACTATGGACGTATACATGATATAACTACTATGGACGTATACATGATATAATTACTATGGATGTATACATGATATAACTACTATGGATGTATACATGATATAACTACTATGGACGTATACATGATATAACTACTATGGACATATACATGATATAATTACTATGGATGTATACATGATATAACTACTATGGATGTATACATGATATAACTACTATGGACGTATACATGATATAACTACTATGGACATATACATGATATAACTACCATGGACGTATACATGATATACCATATTTATCAGCGTATAACACGCACTTTTTAGGCCGATAAGCCGCTGCAGTTCAATGATTTAAAGCGGGCGCTTTATATCAATGAACTGCAGCGGCTTTTGCAGGTGCAGAGATCTGCCATCGCTGCCGGCTTCTCTGCCCCTGCCTGTCCTGGGTTCTAGAGCCCTGCTGCCGGCCCTTCTCTCCCCCTGGCTATGGGTGCTGCAGCCCGTTCTCTCCCCCTGGCAATCGGTGCCGCTGCCCCATTGCCGGCGCCGATAGCCAGGGGGAGAGAAGTGGCGCCGGCAATGGGGCAGCGGCGCCGACAGACAGGGGGAGAGAAGGGGCAGCGGCACCCATTGCCAGCGCCGCTGCCCCGTTGCCTCCCCCATCCCCGGTTGTATAATTACCTGTTGCCGGGGTTGGGTCCCCTGCGTTGTTGCTATGCGCTGCGAGACGCAATGACGTCACTCGTCATTGCGTCGCACTGTGCAGTGCATAGCAACGACACATGAGACGCACACCGGAGGCCTGAAGCAGCGTGGACCCGACCCCGGCAACAGGTAATTATACAACCGGGGATGGGGGAGGCAACGGGGCAGCGGTGCCGGCAATGGGTGCCACTGCCCCTTCTATCCCCCTGGCTATCGATGCCGCTGCCCCATTGCCGGCGCCGCTTCTCTCCCCCTGGCTATCGGAGCCGGCAATGGGTAGTCAGGGGGAGAGAATGGGCAGCGGCGCAGATAGCCAGCGGGAGAGAAGCGGCAGTAGCAGGGCTCTAGACCCCAAGAAAGGCAGGGGGAGAGAAGCGGGCAGCGATGGCCTCTCTCCCCCTGCCTTTCCTGGGGGTATATCGGGGTATACGTATGCACACACACGCACCCTCATTTTACCAAGGATATTTAGGTAAAAAACTTTTTTTACCCAAATATCCTTGGTAAAATGAGGGTGCGTGTTATAGGCCGGTACGTGGTATACCCCGATAAATACGGTAACTACTATGGACGTATACGTATGGACATTTTTGCACTTTCATTTTTTCCTTCTCACCTTCTAAAAAATCATAACGCTTTTAATTTTCCACCTACAAACCCATATGAGGGCTTTGTGTTTGCACCACCAATTTTACTTTGTAATGACATCAATCATTTCACCACAAAATTTATGGCTAAACCAGAAAAAATATATTTGTGGGGCATAATTGAAAAAAAAAAAAAACGCCATTTTGTACGTTTTTGGGGCTTCCGATTCTTCGCAGTGCACTTTTCGGTAAAAATTACACCTTATCTTTCTTCTGTAGGTTCACAAGGATACCTAATTTATATAGGTCTTATTTTATTTCACTACTTAAAAAAATGCTAACTACATGCACCAAAATTTGTATGTTTAAAATCTTCACCTTCTAACTCCTATAACTTTATTGTTTGTTTATTGCATACAGGGATGTATAAGGGCTAATTTTTTGCGCCATGATCTGAAGTTTTTATCGATACCATTTTTGTTTTGATGGGACTTTTTGATCGCTTTTTATAAATTTTTTTAGGGTATATAAAATGACCAAAAATATGCAATTTTGGACTTTGGAATTTTTTTTATGTATACGCCATTGACCATGTGGTTTGATTAACATATTTTTATAGTTCGGACATTTACGCACGTGGCAATGCCACATATGTTTATGTTTATTTATGTTTACTCTTTTTATGGGAAAAGGGTGATTCAAACTTTTATTGGGGAAGGGGTTAAATCACATTTATTAACTTTTTTTTTTTTTTTACTATTTTTACACCATTTTTTGGTCTCCATAGGGGTCAATTACATGCAATCTTCTGATTGCATACACTGATCAATGCTATTCCATAGCATAGCATTCATCTGTGTTATTTGCGCTCTGCTGCTCCAGCCTGGATCTCAGGCATGGAGCAGCAGAGCGCCGATTGGACAGAGATGGAGGCAGGTAGGGACCCTCCCCCGTCCTCAGCTGTTCGGAACACCGCAGTTCCACCGCGGTGGTCCCGAACAGCCCAAATGAGCTGCTGGGAATGGTTTACTTTTAGATGCGGCAATCAACTTTAATCACCGCATCTAAGGTGTTAATGCCGGGCATCACCGCGATCAGTGATGTCTGGCATTAGCCACGGGTCCTGGCGGCTGATAGCCACCGGGACCACCTCGCTATAACGCAGGGTCAGCCCATAACAGGTAATTCCTTGGCCCTTAAAGGGGTACTCCGGCCCTAATACATCTTATCTCCTATTCAAAGGATAGGGCATAAGTTGTCTGATTGCAGGGCTCCCGCCGCTGGGGACCCCTGCAATCTGTCATTCCACACCCACCTTTGTGAGCTCTCTGCAGCGCTAGAGGCTCCGAGTGTGAAACATTACGACCACGGGGCCGGAGTATCGTGACTTCACACGGGGGTGGAGTTGTGACATCACGCTTCGGAGTCTCCACCGCTGCGGAGAGCTAACAAGGGTGGGTTCGGAATGACAGATTGCAGGGGTACCCATCGGCGGGACCCCGCGATCAGACATCTTATCCCCTATCCTTTGGATAGGGTATAAGATGTATTAGGGCCGGAATACCCCTTTAAGGTGCTATGGACATATACATGATATAACTACTATGGATGTACACATGATATAACTACTATGGATGTATACATGATACAATTACTATGGACGTATACATGATATAACTACTATGGATGTATACATGATATAACTACTATGGATGTACACATGATATAACTACTATGGATGTATACATGATATAACTACTATGGATGTACACATGACATAATTACTATGGATGTATACATGATATAACTACTATGGATGTACACATGATATAACTACTATGGATGTACACATGATATAACTACTATGGATGTATACATGATATAACTACTATGGATGTACACATGATATAACTACTATGGATGTATACATGATATAACTACTATGGATGTACACATGATATAATTACTATGGATGTATACATGATATAACTACTATGGATGTACACATGATATAACTACTATGGATGTACACATGATATAATTACTATGGATGTATACATGATATAACTACTATGGATGTACACATGATATAATTACTATGGATGTATACATGATATAACTACTATGGATGTATACATGATATAACTACTATGGATGTATACATGATATAACTACTAGGGATGTATACATGATATAACTACTATGGATGTACACATGATATAATTACTATGGATGTATACATGATATAACTACTATGGACGTATAGATGATATAACTACTATGGATGTATACATGATATAACTACTATGGATGTACACATGATATAATTACTATGGATGTACACATGATATAACTACTATGGATGTATACATGATATAACTACTATGGATGTATACATGATATAATTACTATGGATGTATACATGATATAACTACTATGGACGTGTATACATGATATAACTACTATGGATGTATCATGTATACATGATATAATTACTATGGATGTATACATGATATAATTACTATGGATGTATACATGATATAACTACTATGGATGTATACATGATATAACTACTATGGATGTACACATGATATAACTACTATGGATGTATACATGATATAACTACTATGGATGTACACATGATATAATTACTATGGATGTATACATGATATAACTACTATGGATGTACACATGATATAACTACTATGGATGTACACATGATATAATTACTATGGATGTATACATGATATAACTACTATGGATGTACACATGATATAATTACTATGGATGTATACATGATATAACTACTATGGATGTATACATGATATAACTACTATGGATGTATACATGATATAACTACTAGGGATGTATACATGATATAACTACTATGGATGTACACATGATATAATTACTATGGATGTATACATGATATAACTACTATGGACGTATAGATGATATAACTACTATGGATGTATACATGATATAACTACTATGGATGTACACATGATATAATTACTATGGATGTATACATGATATAACTACTATGGATGTATACATGATATAATTACTATGGATGTATACATGATATAACTACTATGGACGTGTATACATGATATAACTACTATGGATGTATCATGTATACATGATATAATTACTATGGATGTATACATGATATAATTACTATGGATGTATACATGATATAACTACTATGGATGTATACATGATATAACTACTATGGATGTATACATGATATAATTACTATGGATGTACACATGATATAACTACTATGGATGTATACATGATATAATTACTATGGATGTATACATGATATAATTACTATGGATGTATACATGATATAACTACTATGGATGTATACATGATATAATTACTATGGATGTATACATGATATAACTACTATGGATGTACACATGATATAATTACTATGGATGTATACATGATATAATTACTATGGACATACACATGACATAGCTACTATGGATGTATACATGAAATAATTACTATGGATGTATACATGATATAACTACTATGGATGTACACATGATATAACTACTATGGATGTATACATGATATAACTACTATGGATGTACACATGATATAATTACTATGGACATATACATGATATAACTACTATGGATGTACACATGAAATAATTACTATGGTTGTATACATGATATAACTACTATGGATGTACACATGATATAATTACTATGGATGTATACATGATATAACTACTATGGATGTACTCATGATATAACTACTATGGACGTATACATGATATAATTACTATGGACGTATACATAATATAACTACTATGGATGTATACATGATATAATTACTATGGACATACACATGACATAGCTACTATGGATGTACACATGAAATAATTACTATGGATGTATACATGATATAACTACTATGGATGTACACATGATATAACTACTATGGATGTATACATGATATAACTACTATGGATGTACACATGATATAATTACTATGGACATATACATGATATAACTACTATGGATGTACACATGAAATAATTACTATGGTTGTATACATGATATAACTACTATGGATGTACACATGATATAATTACTATGGATGTATACATGATATAACTACTATGGATGTACTCATGATATAACTACTATGGACGTATACATGATATAATTACTATGGATGTATACATGATATAATTACTATGGACGTATACATGATATAACTACTATGGATGTATACATGATATAATTACTATGGACATACACATGACATAGCTACTATGGATGTACACATGAAATAATTACTATGGATGTATACATGATATAACTACTATGGATGTACACATGATATAACTACTATGGATGTATACATGATATAACTACTATGGATGTACACATGATATAATTACTATGGACATATACATGATATAACTACTATGGATGTACACATGAAATAATTACTATGGTTGTATACATGATATAACTACTATGGATGTACACATGATATAATTACTATGGATGTATACATGATATAACTACTATGGATGTACTCATGATATAACTACTATGGACGTATACATGATATAATTACTATGGATGTATACATGATATAATTACTATGGACGTATACATGATATAACTACTATGGATGTACACATGATATAATTACTATGGACATATACATGATATAACTACTATGGATGTACACATGAAATAATTACTATGGATGTATACATGATATAACTACTATGGATGTACACATGATATAACTACTATGGATGTATACATGATATAACTACTATGGATGTACACATGATATAATTACTATGGACATATACATGATATAACTACTATGGATGTACACATGAAATAATTACTATGGTTGTATACATGATATAACTACTATGGATGTACACATGATATAATTACTATGGATGTATACATGATATAACTACTATGGATGTACTCATGATATAACTACTATGGACGTATACATGATATAATTACTATGGATGTATACATGATATAATTACTATGGACGTATACATGATATAACTACTATGGATGTATACATGATATAATTACTATGGACATACACATGACATAGCTACTATGGATGTACACATGAAATAATTACTATGGATGTATACATGATATAACTACTATGGATGTACACATGATATAACTACTATGGATGTATACATGATATAACTACTATGGATGTACACATGATATAATTACTATGGACATATACATGATATAACTACTATGGATGTACACATGAAATAATTACTATGGTTGTATACATGATATAACTACTATGGATGTACTCATGATATAACTACTATGGACGTATACATGATATACGGTAACTGCTATGGACGTATACAGGATATAACTGCTATGGACGTACACATGATATAATTACTATGGACGTATACATAATATAACTGCTGTGCACGTATACATGATATAACTGGCATGCACGTATACCATTTATGTCATGCATGGAAACATACATGACATAAATGCTGAGGACGTATACATATTGGCCTAGATTTATCAAACTGTGTGAGAGAAAAAATTGAGGTATTTTCCCCATAGCAACCAATCACAGCTCAGGTTTCACTTTACCAGAGCTCCTTAGCTGAGCTGTGATTGGTTGTTGTGGGAAAATCACTCTATTTTTTCTCTTACACAGTTTTATAAATCTGGGCCAATGCAACTACTACGGACGTATACATGACATAACTACTAACGACGTATACATGATATAACTACTATTGATGTATATATGACATAACTACTATGGATGTATACATGATATAACTACTATTGATGTATATATGACATAACTACTATGGATGTATACACGGTATCACTATATGGATGCATACATTATTTAATCACCATGGACCTACACAAGACAACTACCAAGGATGTATACATGATATAACTACTATGGACATATACATGATATAACTACTATGGACATATACATGATATAACTACTATGGACATATACATGATATAACTACTATGGACATATACATGATATAACTACTATGGACATATACATGATATAACTACTATGGACATATACATGATATAACTACTATGGACATATACATGATATAGCTACTATGGACGTATACATGATATAACTGCTATGGACGTATACATGATATAACTACTATGGACGTATACATGATATAACTACTATGGACATATACATGATATAACTACTATGGACATATACATGATATAACTACTATGGACGTATACATGATATAACTACTATGGACGTATACATGATATAGCTACTATGGACGTATACATGATATAACTACTATGGACTTATACATGATATAGCTACTATGGACGTATACATGATATAACTACTATGGACTTATACATGATATAACTACTATGGACATATACATGATATAACTACTATGGACATATACATGATATAACTACTATGGACATATACATGATATAACTACTATGGACGTATACATGATATAACTACTATGGACGTATACATGATATAGCTACTATGGACGTATACATGATATAACTACTATGGACTTATACATGATATAGCTACTATGGACGTATACATGATATAGCTACTATGGACATATACATGATATAATTACTATGGACGTATACATGATATAACTACTATGGACTTATACATGATATAACTACTATGGACATATACATGATATAACTACTATGGACATATACATGATATAACTACTATGGACATATACATGATATAACTACTATGGACGTATACATGTTATAACTACTATGGACGTATACATGATACAGTAGAATCTCCCAATAGTGGACACTCATGGGGAATAAAAATGTGTCCACTATTAAGAGATGTCCCCTATTGGGGAAAAAAGGCTCAAAAATCTTCCTAAATGACGGAATACTGTCTTGTACTCTTGTACATATTACAGTAAAATCTCCCAGTGTCGTTTAATCACCTCTTATCACCTTTCCGTATCATTTCATCCCCCCTTTTATACCCTGTGCCACCTTATTATTCCCCAGTGCATTGTGCCATATTATCCCCCCTAACCCCCTGTGTCATTTCATTCCCCCTTTATTACCCTCTGTGTAAATTCATCACCCTCCTCTTTATGAAGCGGCACAGGGGGATAAAGAGGGAATGAAATGGCACAAGGGGGGAAGAAATGGCACAGGGGGTGGTAAAGAGGGGGTAATGAATTTGCACAGAGGGTAATAAAGGGGTAATAAAATAGCATGGGGGGATCCAGAGGAAAGGATGTGGCACATTGGGTAATAGAGGGGGGAAGATTTGGCACAGGGGAAATAAAGTGGCATGGGGGGATCAGGGAAGGAAGGGGGTGAATGATGTGGCCAAAGGACATACAGAAGCACTGTTTAAACATTGGTTTTCTGCTTCTGTGCTGGGGCTTTTGCAGGGGGGTGCAGTGGGGGCCTAGGCCCCTTACTGGGGTATTGGCTGTACCCCCTAATGGCGGCCCTGTGTACAAGGTAGGGCCGGCACATAAGCCTGGTTGTCCCCTATTGGGAGTGTTTTGTCCCATAATGGGAGTATTTTGTCCCCTGTTGTCCCCTATTGGGAGTGTTTTGTCCCTCATTAGGTGTGTCCGCATTTGCAATTGGGAATATCTCCTATTCAGAGGGTGCAAATACATTAAGTCTTATGGGACTCTCCTGGGGAATTAAAAACTGTCCACTATTGGGATGTGTCATGATATGAAACGCTGTGATATAAATGCTATGCATGTATACATAATAGAAAGCTATGAACGTATAAATGATATAAATGCTATGTACGAATGCATAACAAATGCTAAGAACGTATCCATGATAAAGATATGGACATCTGTATGACAGATACTATAAAGGTATGCCTGATATAACAGATAAAAACATAAGTATGACATATATGCTACTTTATCATCGTATTGATGATAAATACTAAGCATAACAAATACAATGAACACATGCATGATACCTAAACTATTAATGTTTGTATGGTACAGTATGACCGTATGTAAAATAAGAAACTGAGAAGGAATACAAACATACAAGCTATAGAGCTATAACATATACATAATGTACAGTCATGGCCGTAAATATTTGCACCCCTGACATTTTTCAAGAAAATTAAGTATTATGTGTTTTGTTTTGCTATACACACGTTTATTCCCTTTGTGAGTATTGGAACTAAATCAAAAAAGGGAGGGGAAAAAAAGCAAATTGGACATAATGTCACATCAAACTCCAAAAAGGGGCTGGACAAAATTATTGGCACCCTTAACTTAATATTTGGTTGCACACCCTTTGGAAAAAATTACTTAAATCAGTCGCCTCCTATAACCATCAATAAGCTTCTTACACCTCTCAGCCGGAATGTTGGACCACTTTTCCTTTGCAAACTGCTCCAGGTCTCTCTTATTGGAAAGGCGCCTTTTCCCAACAGCAATTTTAAGATCTCCACACAGGTGTTCAATGGGATTTAGATCTGGACTCATTGCTGGACACTTCAGAACTCACCAGCACTTTGTTGCCATCCATTTTTGAGTTTTTTTTTACGTATGTTTGGGGTCATTGTCCTGCTGGAAAACCCAAGATCTCGGACGCAAACCCAGCTTTCTGACACTGGGCTGTACAGTGCGACCCAAAATCTGTTGGTAATTCTCAGATTTCATGATGCCTTGTACATATTCAAGGCACCCAGAGGCAGCAAAACAACCCCAAAACATCATTGAACCTCCACCATATTTCACTGTAGGTACTGTGTTCTTTTCTTTGTAGGCCTCATTCCGTTTTTGGTAAACGGTAGAATGATGTGCTTTACCAAAAATCTCTATCTTGGCCTTATCTGTTCACAAGACGTTTTCCCAGAAGCATTTTGGCTTACTCAAGTTCATTTTGGCAAAAATGTAGTCTTGCTTTTTTATGTCTCTGTGTCAGCAGTGGGGTCCTCCTGGGTCTTTTGCCATAGAGTTTCATTTAATTTAAATGTCGACTGTTAGGAGTTAGGAGCCACGGTAAGACATGGTGGCCACGGACGCACTTCTCCTCCGCTGCCCGACACAGTCCATATTGCGATTTGCATCCCGCGATGTGATCGCATTCAGCCCTCTGCCTCTTACCTCACTCGTGGTTCCCATGTGCTTCCTGCTTGCCGGCCTCCTAGGGCACGCAAGCAGTGCCATGGGTTGCAAACTTCTTGATAATGTTGCGCACTGTGGACAAACGGCAAATCTAGATCTCTGGAGATGGACTTGTAACCTTGAGATTGTTGATATTTTTCCACAATTTTGGTTCCCAAGTCCTCAGACAGTTCTCTTTCTGTTGTCCATGCACACCCAGACACACAATGTAAAGACTAAGTGCACTTCTCTCCTTTTTATCTGCTTTCAGGTGTGATTTTTATATTGCCCACACCTGTTACTTTCCCCAGGTGAGTTTAAAGGAGCATCACATGCTTGAGGCAATCTTATTTATCCAAAATTTTGAAAGGGTGCCAATAATTTTGTCCAGCCCATTTTTGGAGTTTGGTGTGACATTATGTCCAATTAGCTTTTTTTCTTCCCTTTTTTGGTTTAGTTCCAACACAAAGGGAATAAACATTTGTTACTGAAATCCTTTTCTGTGAGAAATACTTCATTTACTTGAAAAATTTCAGAGGTGCCAACATTTACGGCCATGACTGTATATATGACTGACATGACCATAGTGCAACCTGAAACATCAATATTAAACTAGTATGATGAAGCTGCAGGCAGAGCACCACTGGGGAGCTCGTCACAGTGTGTCAGAAGTGATAGCACATGATTCGCCTGCGGCCATGCACGTCAGCAAGAGAAAGTCCAGAGAAAAGTAGGGCCAGCCATGCTGAATGAACTACTGCAGAGGTCCGCTGCCTCCTAACCCCCGACACACCACCACACAGGAGCTAGTACGTGGGCTGCCTAGACAGATGGCCCGATGCAGCAACAACTTCTTCTTACCTATAGAGGTCATGAGCTGCACTGGATTACTCACACGCGCGCAGCATAGCATGCCCGGCCGCTTGCTCACCCTCCTACCGCAAATTGTCACATAATGTGTGACGGAATATGTAACGTTGCAGCCGAACCAACGGTGAGCCTTTTATGTTCACTCCGCCCCTCCCACAAATTCAGGCTAACATATTAGCCTTCCAACTTCCAATCTTAAACCGTACTTTTTATTTTAACCCCTTAAGGACTGAGCCCTTTTTCACCTTAAGGACTCGGCCATTTTTTGCAAATCTGACCACTGTCACTTTAAACATTAATAACTCTGGAATGCTTTTAGTTATCATTCTGATTCCGAGAATGTTTTTTCGTGACATATTCTACTTTAACGTAGTGGTAACATTTTTTGGTAACTTGCATCCTTTCTTGGTTAAAAATCCCAAAATTTGATGAAAAATGTGAAAATTTTTCATTTTTCTAACTTTGAAGCTCTCTGCTTGTAAGGAAAATGGATATTCCCCCCAAAAAAATTTTATTCACATATACAATATGTCTACTTTATATTTGCATCATAAAATTGATGAGTTTTTACTTTTGGAAGACACCAGAGGGCTTCAAAGTTCTGCAGCAATTTTCCAATTTTTCACAAAATTTTGAAACTCGCTTTTTTTCAGGGACCAGTTCAGGTTTGAAGTGGATTTGAAGGGTCTTCATATTAGAAATACCCCATAAATGACCCCATTATAAAAACTGCACCCCCGAAAGTATTCAAAATGACATTCAGTAAGCGTTTTAACCCTTTACGGGTTTCACAGGAATAGCAGCAAAGTGAAGGAGAAAATTCACAATCTTCATTTTTTACACTCTCATGTTCTTGTAGACCCAATTTTTGAATTTTTGCAAGGGGTAAAAAGGAGAAAATTTTTACTTGTATTTGAAACCCAATTTCTCTCGAGTAAGCACATACCTCATATGTCTATGTTAATTGTTCGGCAGGCGCAGTAGAGGGCTCAGAAGGGAAGGAGCGTCAAATGGTTTTTGGGGGGCATGTCATCTTTAGGAAGCCCCTATGGTGCCAGAACAGCAAAAAACCCCACATGGCATACCATTTTGGAAACTATACCCCTCGGGGAACGTAACAAGGGGTAATGTGAACCTTAATACCCCACAGGTGATTCACGACTTTTGCATATGTAAAAAAAAAATAAAATGTTTTTACCTAAAATGCTTGGTTTCCCTAAAGTTTTACATTTTTAAAAAGGGTAATAGCAGAAAATACCCCCCAAAATTTGAAGCCCAATTTCTCCCGATTCAGAAAACACCCCATATGGGGGTGAAAAGTGCTCTGCTGGCGCACTACAGGTCTCAGAAGAGAAGGAGTCACATTTGGCTTTTTTGAAGGAAATTTTGCTCTGGGGGCATGCCGCATTTAGGAAGCCCCTATGGTGCCAGGACAGCAAAAAAAAAAAAACACATGGCATACCATTTTGGAAACTAGACCCCTCGGGGAACGTAACAAGGGGTAAAGTGAACCTTAATACCCTACAGGTGTTTCACGACTTTTGCATATGTAAAAAAAAATAAAAAAATTTACCTAAAATGCTTGGTTTCCCCAAAAATGTACATTTATACAAAGGGTTAAAGCAGAAAATACCCCCCAAAATTTGAAGCCCAATTTTTCCCGATTCAGAAAACACCCCATATGGGGATGAAAAGTGCTCTGTTGGCGCACTACAGGTCTCAGAAGAGAAGGAGACACATTTGGCTTTTTGAAAGCAAATTTTGCTCTGGGGGCATGCCGCATTTAGGAAGCCCCTATGGTGCCAGGACCGCAAAAAAAAAACCACATGGCATACCATTTTGGAAACTAGAGCCCTCGGGAAATGTAACAAGGGGTTAAGTGAACCTTAATACCCCACAGGCGTTTCACGACTTTTGCATATGTAAAAAAAATAAAAAAATTTTTACCTAAAATGCTTCTTTTCCCAAAAACTTTACATTTTTAAAAAGCGTAAAAGCAGAAAATACCCCCCAAAATTTGAAGCCCAATTTCTCCCGAGTACGGCGATACCCCATATGTGACCCTTAACTGTTGCCTTGAAATACGACAGGGCTCCAAAGTGAGAGCGCCATGCGCATTTGAGGCCTAAATTAGGGATTGCATAGGGGTGGACATAGGGGTATTCTACGCCAGTGATTCCCAAACAGGGTGCCTCCAGCTGTTGCAAAACTCCCAGCATGCCTGGACAGTCAACGGCTGTCCGACAATACTGGGAGTTGTTGTTTTGCAACAGCTGGAGGCTCCGTTTTGGAAACCGTGGCGTACCAGACGTTTTTTATTTTTATTGGGGAGGGGGGCTGTGTAGGGGTATGTGTATATGTAGTGTTTTTTTACTTTTTATTTTTTGTGTTAGTGTAGTGTAGTGTTTTTAGGGTACAGTCGCACGGGCGGGGGTTCACAGTAGTTTCTCGCTGGCAGTTTGAGCTGTTGCAGAAAATTTGCTGCAGCTCAAACTTGCAGCCCGATACTTACTGTAAGCCTCCGCCCATGTGAGTGTACCCTGTACATTCACATTGGGGGGGACATCAAGCTGTTGCAAAACTACAACTCCCAGCATGCGCTGACAGACTGTACATGCTGAGAGTTTTAGTTTTGCAACAGCTGTAGGCACACTGGTTATGTATCACGGAGTTTGTGACCTTACTCAGTGTTTCAAAACCAGTGTGCAACCAGCAGATGCACCACTACAACTCCCAGCATGCACTTTAGCTGTTTGTGAAAGCTGGGAGTTGTAGTTATACAACAGCTGAAGGTACACTTTTCCATAGAAAAAATGTGCCTCCAGCTGTTGCAAAACCATAAGTCCCAGCATGCCCATAAGGGAATGCTGGGAGTTGTGGTGGTCTGCCTCCTGCTGTTGCATAACTACAGCTCCCAGCATGCCCTTTTTGCATGCTGGGAGCTGTTGCTAAGCAACAGCAGGAGGCTGTAACTCACCTCCTGCTGCTGCTCCATCGCAGGCTGTCCCTCGCCGCCGCCGTCGCTCCTGGAGCCCCGATCCCAACATGGACGCTGGGGATCGGGGTCCCCAGCACCCGGGGTCGTCTTCCCACACCCGCTCACGCCCTCCGGAAGAGGGGCGGAGCGGGAGCGGGAGTGACACCCGCAGCAGGCGCCCTGATTGGTCGGACGGTAATCCGGCCGACGAATCAGGGCGATCGTGAGGTGGCACCAGTGCCACCTCACCCCTGCAGGCTCTGGCTGTTCGGGGCCGTCAGAGACGGCCCCGAACAGCCAGTAATTCCGGGTCACCGGGTCACTGGAGACCCGATTGACCCGGAATCGCCGCAGATCGCTGGACTGAATTGTCCAGCGATCTGCGGCGATCGCCGACATGGGGGGGCATAATGACCCCCCTTGGCGATATGCCGGGATGCCTGCTGAACGATTTCAGCAGGCATCCGGCTCCGGTCCCCAACCGGCTAGCGGTGGGGACCGGAATTCCCACGGGCGTATGGATACGCCCTGCATCCTTAAGGACTCGGAATGCAGGGCGTATCCATACGCCCTGCGTCCTTAAGAGGTTAAAATGTTTTCTTTTTTTTTATTTATTTTTTTTTAAACCTGCTTGGTATTGTTGGTTACATTAAGCCTTTAGTATTCTCACTGCTGTTATTAAAGGAGAACTACAGCCAAAATTAACTTATGCCCTATCCACAGGATCCACCGTGATCTCCAGAACTGGACCCAAACTCTCTCAGTGAGGTGCACGTGTTGTCTACTGGTAGACAATACTCCCTCCATTCGCTTCTATGGGAGCTCTGATGATGCCCGAGTGCTGTATTCAGGTCTCTTCGATGCTCCCATAAAAATGAATGGAGCATGTACCATCAACTGCACATGCTCCTTACCGAGAGCCAGGTCCCATTCTGAAGATCGCAGATCAGCTACTTATCCCCATACTATGGAGCGCACAGGAATCCGCCGTCTCATAGACGGCTTTGCATTCCGTGCGAACACCGCACAAAGAATGTACATGTTCATTCTTTGTGCGGGCATGCAAAATGGAATTTCTGTGCCGGAAACATCTGGCACGGGAATACCGCCATGTGAACCGTGCAGCAGAATCCCGTTGACTTGAACGAGACTCTGCTGCAGCGGAATCTCTGTGCCGGATTCCAATGCGGAATCTGGCAAGGAAATTCTGCCATGTAAACCTAGCCTTAGACTCATAAGTGAGGTGTTTTCTTATTCAAAGTGCATTGTTATAGAAAAATTCACCATTAAGCAAAAGTGATTTGACCTATTATCACTGCATTATTTTTACTGCATTTTTCAAGTTTTTGCTGCATTTTGGCTGCTTCTACTATACCAAAGCAAGAAATGCCATGTGTGAACCCAGCCTCTGGAGCGGTGCATGATTAATATACACTGCTCAAAAAAATAAAGGGAACACTAAGATAACACATCCTAGATCTGAATGAATGAATGAACTAATCGTATGAAATACTTTCGTCTTTACATAGTTGAATGGGCTGACAACAAAAACACACAAAAATTATCAATGGAAATCAAATTGATCAACCCATGGAGGTCTGGATATGGAGTCACACCCAAAATCAAAGTGGAAAACCACATTACAGGCTGATCCAACTTTGATGTAATGTCCTTAAAACAAGTCAAAATGAGGTTCAGTAGTGTGTGTGGCCTCCACATGTCCGTATGACCTCCCTACAGCGCAGTCATGCTACTTCTGGCAAGCACATGGAGGGCTGTGCGTCCCCCAAAGAAATGCCACCCCACACCATTACTGACCCACCGCCAAACCAGTCATGCTAGAGGATGTTGCAGGCAGCAGAACGTTCTCCACGGCGTCTCCAGACTGTTATGTCTGTCACATGTGCTCAGTTTGAACCTGCTTTCATCTGTGAAGAGCACAGGGCGCCAGTGGCGAATTTGCCAATCTTGGTGTTCTCTGGCAAATGCCAAACGTCCTGCACGGTTTTGGGCTGTAAGCACAACCCCCTCCTGTGGACGTTGGGCCCTCATACCACCCTCATGGAGTCTGTTTCTGACAGTTTGAGTGGACACATGCACATTTGTGGCCTACTGGAGTTCATTTTGCAGGGCTCTGGCAGTGCTCCTCCTTGCACAAAGGTGGAGGTAGCGGTCCTGCTGCTGGGTTGCTGCCCTCCTACATCCTCCTTTACGTCTCCTGATGTACTGGCCTGTCTCCTGGTAGCGCCTCCATGCTCTGGACACTACGCTGACAGACACAGCAAACTTTCTTGCCACAGCTGGCATTGATGTGCCATCCTGGATGAGCTGCACAAACTGAGCCACTTGTGTGGGTTGTAGACTCCGTCTCATGCTACCACTAGAGTGAAAGCACCGCTAGCATTCAAAAGTGACCAAAACATCAGCCAGGAAGCATAGGAACTAAGAAGTGGTCTGTGATCACCACCTGCAGAATCACTCCTTTATTGGGGGTGTCTTGCTAATTGCCTATTATTTCCACATGTTGTCTGTTCCATTTGCACAGCAGCATGTGAAATTGATTGTCAATCAGTGTTGCTTCCTGAGTGGACAGTGTGACTTCACAGAAGTGTGATTGACTTGGAGTTACATTGTGTTGTTTAAGTGTTTCCTGTTTTTTTTTTGAACAGTGTATATGCTGATCCCATTGAGATAGAAAATGGAGCTGGGAGGTGTTGGCAGGGATCCACTTGCTAGTAGGAGGGAATCTGGTAGATGATAATGTCATCCTGTAGTTCCCAGAAAGTCAGAACCCAGAAATGGCATCCTATTTCTGAGTTCTGCCCAAAAAAAAAAAATCCCTGAGTGCTTCTTTAAGATCATTTAGAGTGGAGCATACCGAGTATGGTGATCTACAGTGTCTAATGCTGCAATCCATTTTCCCTATTTTCAGTACAAATAGGTAAGGTGCCATTACAAATTTAAAGGGAACCTGTCATCAAATTACCATTTATAACACGTTATACTGCATGTTTTATACTGTACATATTATACATATTTGACATAATGTATAATACACATATAAGATGCTGAACTGGACTCCAAATTCCAGAGATTTCCAATCAAGGATCTGTGGTATGTGCTTGGAAAACAAGTCTGATCCATGTAGTCTCATTTTATGATTGGCTGTCAATGTCTTGGTGCCAGATATCACAGGACAACTTTAGAGGTGTTGGTGTCTATGCCTTAGGGGGTCAGAAGTGTAGCTTGTACCCTCAACAATCCATCTGTAAGCCAGGAAATTTGTTATCATTATATCTGTGCAAAATTTACTATGCTAGCACCTGTAAGAAAAATAAACAATGACAATTTGTTGGACTCTTAATAGCAATAAAGAATTCATTATTTTAACAGTACACATGTAAAATGCGTATGCATGGACTTATATGAGTTTGCATGGATTGCAGAATATGCTTCCAAAAAAAGATTTGTTTATACCAAAAAATGTTATTGACCTAGATATTAAGTAGTGTACAATGACTACATTTTTAGGTAAACTATGCCCAAACTGTAAAGGCTCATTAAAACTAGTGTCGTGCCGTGGCCATGGTGGATTTCCAGTTACCAACTTTTGGAGACATGAAGGACCATTTATATACTTTCAGGTGAGAAACAAACCAATTTATTTCTATTTTACACTCAACTGATGGTATTGTAAGTCAATTCTCCTGCAGACAGTACACTCCGAAATGGCTGTACACTCCTTGTGATGGTAGGCATTGTGGCTGTAAATCAATAAGAGCGTGAGTGATTTACTTTCTCTAAAAAAAATTCTAGCTGTTACGACCCTTAAATTGGGAAATATTTACAATTCTTCTAAGTAAGACAGTTATCAGTTCCAACCCCTTCCTGACATTTACATCAGAATGTTGAAAAGGTAGTATGAAGCAGATTTAGGAGCTGAGCCTCCATCCTACATCAGGACATTACATGTAACAAACATGTAGCAACAACATTCCACACGTTACACACATATATAAAACAGTAAAAAATATTTTTGTAGTAATTTCCAAAAATTTTATTGTTCTGCAATATTCTACATATACAGTATATCCGTGTATTTTATAATATTCTATGTATTCTATTTATATACTCTATTTTATTTTAGGTCTCTAGAAAAATCACTTGAATATGAAAGGTATTTTTAGGTATACAAAAAGGTTTTACACTGGAGTGGGGTGCTTTTAAAACAAACAATACTTACCTTCCCAGTTTCTCTGCAGGTGCCATAATGACAGCTCCCAGTTACTTATGTTCTCTGATTATCCCTGCAACCGATGAGGTTTCATTCTTACAGGAACTGCTTGCTCGGCCAATCACTGGCCGTAGCATTGACCTGCCGCAGGCAGTTTCTGCAGGAGCCATATAGCATCTGAAGCAACAAGAAGCAAGGAGCAATAAGGGGATTGTGGCAGATAAGTATGGTTTGTTTTATAAAAGTAACCCCAATCGAGTCTAAACCTTTGTATTCCCAGAACACTCTTTAATGGACTAAACTACTGAATATGTCAAAACATGGTTTTAGGGTAGGTCCACCGGATTTAAATGATTTGGTAACTTACCCGGATCCTTGGTCCAGTTGCAGAGAGAGACCCGTTATTAGCTGTTATTGCTAGTATGTTCAACCGTTCAGGGCATCTACTATCAGTAGTCAGACACTCACTGCTTATGCTGAGCAGTGGCGATCTCGCCGCTGCCTTGCACTTAACCCTTTAGACGCCATGATCCATGTCAATCACAGCGTCTACAGTGAAAATGATAGTTGCCAGTTCCTCAGTGGAGCTCATGGAACCCCTGTGATGTGATTGCAGGGGTTTGGTGAACTTAAATGGCGGGTCCCCTTACCTGCAGACTTGCTGCCGATCGCCAATCCAATGACATGGCCTGGGCTTAGCCACACTATGTCAAAGGATCTCCAATCATACTGTGTAATGCTACGCATAAAAAATTTAAATCACCCTTATCTTCCCATCCTTATCTTGCAAAAAAAATAAAAAATACACATATATGGTATCCATGAGTGTGTAAATGTCCAAACTATTCAAATATAATGTTTATGATCCTGAATGGTAAATGATGTAAACATAAAAATATACCAAACACCAACATTTTTTATCACATCATATGATATCCCATCACATCATGTGATTTTTTTATCACATCATGTGATTTTTTATCACATCATATATCAGAATTTTTTTTTTATGAAAAGCGATCAAAAAGCCCTATCAAAACAGATATGGTACTGACAAAAACTGCATATCATGGTGCAAAAAACATCCCCGAATAAAGAAAAATAAAAAAAAGTTATAGGGGTCAGAAAAGACAATTTTATGCATACCAATTTTATTTAAAAAAAAAAAAAAAATGTAAGTTGCAAAATTGCAGTTTCCTCTCACAAATAAGATTTTTTTTGGCTTTGTGGTACATTTTATGGTAAAATAAAGGCTCTTATTACTAAGTACAATTGGTTATGTAAAAAACAAGCCCTCATATGGGTCTGTAGGTAGAAAAATAAAAGAGTTATGGATTTTAAAAGGGGGGGGACACCACAAAAAACCACAAACCACAAAAATTACAAATAATTTAATTGGCTATGTCCATAAGGGGTTAATCGTCAGCTTTGCACAATGGAGGCGGGATCCAGCATGGAGGCAGGGATGATGGGTAGGTCGGGTCCCGCCTCCATTATGAAAAGCCAGTGATTAACATATTAGCAGTATCAGTTAAAAATGGGTCTCTCTCTGCAACTGGACCACGAATCTGTGTAAGGCTGCATTCACATCTCGTTTTCTACATACGGGTGCCAGATCTGGCGGGGGAAGGGGCAAACCGGGCGCTCCCGTAACCCAGCCGGATCAGCCCGTAAGTCCATTTACTTTAATGAGCCACCCGTAGCCGACCGGAGTCAAACGGTGACTCCGGTAGGCTCAGTTTTGACCCGCATGCGGTTTCCTGACCGGACCTCAAACCCTAGTATACTACGGTTTTAGGTCCGGTCCAAAACCGCATACGGGTCAAAACTGAGCTGACCGGAGTCACCGTTTGACTCCAGTCGGCTACGGACAGCTCATTAAAGTAAATGGACTTACGGGCTGATCCGGCTGGGGTACGGGAGCGCCCGGTTTGCCCCTCCCCCCGCCGGATCCGGTGCCCGTATGTACAAAACGAGATGTGAATGCAGCCTAAGTTATACATTATTTTAATCACCCACATTACAGTGGTCCCTCAACATACAATGGTAATTCGTTCCAAACGAGCCATCGTTTCTCGAATCCATCGTATGTTGAGGGATTCGTGCAATGTAAAGTATAGGAAGCTGTACTCACCTGTCCCCGCCGCTCGCGATGGTGTCCCCGCCGCTCCCGATGGTGACCCCGGGCCTCCGCTGGGCTCTCCTGGTCATCTCCAGTCCTCCACTGTCTTCTCCGGTCCTCTGCTGTCTTCTGCAAGGCCTTACTGGGCCTGCGTAGCGACGTCATTAGGCCGCTGCGTACGCCATTCCTATTGGATGACGCGCGCTGCAGCGTATTGATGTCATCGGAGAGGGCCGAGAAGACACCGGAAGACCAGCGCTGGACCTGGAGGGCACCCCGGAGCATCGTGGAGGGGTAAGTAATACTTACCGCACCACACGGGGAACATTAAGCTGCTATCAGGCAGCAGCTTAAACATTTTGCGCTGCCAGATAGCACTTCATGCGATGGCCCCGACATAAAAAAGCATCGTATGTCGATGCTGACATCGACATGTGATGGCCTCTGAGAGGCTATCATATGTCGATTTGATCATATGTCGGGGCCATCGTAGGTCGGGGAGGTCACTGTATAACCCTGTGCATTGGGTTTAGTGCAGGTGAACCAGCTGTCAGATTTGCTTTAAATATAATCTAGTATTTATATTTCTTATTTTATACAAGAAAGATGTTAAATTATACAAATGTGTTTATATTTGTTTGTTTGTTTTATAAAGACAAAAGGTGTTCATGACCATCCGAAACCAGAAACCAAACTAGAGTCAGATGGCAGAAAGCCTGCACACAAGAAGCGCACATCTATTGTATCAACAACCTCAGAGCACAAGAGGAACAGAAATATAAAGGTATGAGAGGTGTTATTCTGGGAACGTGAGTGCATACAAATGTATATTGCAATAAAAAATGCATACACATGCAAAAAGAAAAAAAATTCAGAGATCACGCTTTCATTTCCTAGATAAATGAATGCTATGAGCTGGAAAGGATGCAGAACAATAACTTAACCCCTAGATGACATTAGACACTTCATAGTGCAGTGCTCACTTCATAGACAGTTGCTATCAGCAGCAATCATGCTAATGTCAGTCATTAAACTCTTAAAGGGGTACTCCACCCCTAGACATCTTATCCCCTATCCAAAGGTTAGGGGATAAGATGTCTGATCGCGGGGGTCCCGCTGCCGGAGACCCCCGCAATATAGCACGCAGCACCCACCTGTTACTGCTCTGGAAGGGCTGGAGGGTCTGGCTCCCGACCACGGGGAAGGAAGATCGTGACATCACAACTACGCCCCCGTGTGATGTCACGCCCCGCCCCCTCAATGCAAGTCTATGGGAGGGGGCGTGATGACTGTCACGCCCCCTCCCATAGACTTGCATTGAGGGGGTGGGGCATGATGTCCCCATGGTCGGGAGCAAGACCCTCCAGCGCTTCTGGAGCAGTAACAGGTGGGTGCTGCGTGCTATATTGCGATCTGACATCTTATCCCCTATCCTTTGGATAGGGGATAAGATGTCTAGGGGTGGATTACCCTTTTAAACCAAGAACGAGAGGGTTGGTCGGCACTGCAGGTAAGTCCGGTGCTAGTGGACTAAAGAATATAGTAGTAGAAAGAAAATCCTGCACTCTTTCTTTAAAGAAATGCTTTTTACTTCTTTAGATGCATAAATTACAGCATGTTATGGACGCAGCACGGGTTACGGCTGTGAAGCCTTTCTCAACTGCAAATGCTTTTGTTACGCCGAGCGCTCCGGGTCCCCGCTCCTCCCCGGAGCGCTCCCGCTGACCGGGAGCGCTGCATTAATGTCACCTGCGGGGATGCGACCCGCGTAGGGCCTGGCCCAATTAGTGAATACACCTGTGCCCTCTCTATTTAAACTCACTTCCCCTTCCCAGCATTACCGGATCTTGTTGCCCTTGTGCCAGTAAAAGCGTTCCTTGTATGTCCCAAGCCAGTGTTCCAGACCCTCTGCCGTTGCCCCTGACTACGATCCTTGCTGCCTGCCCTGACCTTCTGCTACGTCTGACCTTGCTCTTGCCTAATCCCTTGTACCGCGCCTATCTCAGCCGTCAGTTGGGGTTGAGTCGCTATCGGGTGAAACAACCTGGGGGTTACCTGCCGCTGAAAGTCCATCCCGCTTTGCGGCGGGCTCTGGTGAAAACCAGTAACCTCTTAGACTCCGTTCCCCTGGTACGGCCCACGTCATCACCCCACTGACACAGAGGATCCACCACCAGTATCCTCACAGAATCCGGAACCTGACAGCTTTTCTTACAATTATACAATTTAAAGGCATCAGTGGCTCACAATTATGACATCATTGGTTGCCTTGGCAGCATAACAACAAAATAACAAAACAAACAGAATATACAGACTTGGATTACTTGGATCACTTGAATGAACAAAGTGGATCACTGCTCACAGATCCCATCCATTCAGGTAAGTCTCTGTGGATAGAAATGACAATAGGTTTAAATATTTGAATATTTACTGACTCTATAATAAAAAAGCTAAATCATATTCCTGGTTCATCCCCCTGGGTTCTAGTGTACCCAATCTGTGTATCCAAAACACCTCTTTTTTAAAGAAGTTGTTACTTTAAAAAGAGGTGTTTTGGATACACAGATTAGGTACACTTGAACCCAGGGGGAGGAACCGGGACTATGATTTAGATTATTTATTATAGAGTCAGTATATATTCAAATATTTAAACCTATTGTCATTTCTATTCACAGAGACTTACCTGAATGGATGGGATCTGTGAGCAGTGATCCACTTAGTTCATTCAAGTGATCCAAGTAATCCAAGTCTGTATATTCTGTTTGTTTTATTTGGTTATTTTGTTGTTATGCTTCCAGGGCAACCAATGATGTCATAATTGTGAGCCTCCGATGCCTTTAAATTGTATCATTGTAAGAAAAAACATTTGCAGTTGAGAAAGGCTTCACAGCCGTAACGCGTGCTGCATCCATAACATGCTATAATTTATGCATCTAAAGAAGTAAAAAGCATTGCAAAGAAATGCATGAGTGCCAGGATTTTCTTTCTACTCTTAAATGCTACAAAAGCCCACCTGTCTGACCCCCCCCCCCCCTTTTTATCTATATGGGGAAAACCTCTTTAAAGCTCCTAAACTCCAAAGTAAAATCTGCAACAGGACGCTGAGAGGATTAGAGCAGCAGTTCAAGCTATATAATAGTAGTCCCTTGCGTACAATGGCATGTAGTAGGGTGGTCAGGCTAACCTAATAAATCCTCTGTGAGCCTGTACCACGATTTCGTCAATTGGGGGTCTTGCACTAGGTAGAGAGTCCTTGACCACATGGCGTAATGAGCAGTAATTAGTTTACTTTAAGTGGTTTTTGAAAGTAGATATACTGACCAAGAGCCTTTATTGTGCTTTTTGCACTTTGGTTGCTAGTTGTGATGTAAAGATACAGTCCAAATAGTTTAAGCCCTGCTGTGGAGGACCTACACAGGTTGGTTCACTGTGGTTCAAATACTTAAAGATTTTACCCGTGATTTGCAGCAAGACAAACTATGCATTTGTCACGTGACACACAGTGTTGACTCCGACTTGAAGAGTTGAGTGTTTGTAGTAGGGTCCTTGCTCAGCTTGTTCCCTACTTCTGACTAGACTTTTGTCCTTTTTGGAGCAAAAATTAGTTCTGGTTAGAAATGGAACTCGACTTGATTCTCTAGTGCGGACAAGGCTAGGTTATCTTGTTGGAACAGGTTGCTGTCTAGGTCTTAACTTTTCTGACATGGCCTAGCAGGATAAACTCTGACAAGATGTGCATACCTCTCTGGCCTAAGATAGACTAAACAGTTATTTTGGGGCCCAGTCTTCTGGGTAGAGAGGATTTGATTGGGAACCCCTCCTTCAGCCTTTCTAGGAGTTTCTACATAGAAAAGATTTTGGTTAGAGAGAGTTGTGTGTCCAATGATCCATTTATCCTGTACAAATAGGACCTACAAATCTTGGCAGTAAGGAGTAAAAACATTAATCTCAAAACATCAATGTGGAAAGAGGAAATATAATAGCAATTTATGCATATACAGCTCACAGTACTGAGACTGATAAAGGTTAACTCCTAAGGAACCCAATACCATTACTCTTTAGCAGCTGAGAGACAGTACTGTTATGCTGCAACTGCTGTGGCATGTCTGTGATCAAGCAGAGCAACACTGCCTCAATAAAGAGTCTTGAGCTCTGCTGAGGCCCCTTCAAACAGCTGATTGTGCTAAAACAATGATATTGGACATCTTAAATGCAGAATATATATTATAAAGCAGTAGGCCATGAAAGCATGAAAATATCTGCAAACCATTTCTACAACTATCAGTCAAACATTAAGAAAGATTTTTTAAAGTTTAGGAATGTATAACAACACAGTTTAATTCATTTTGACAAAAAAACTAAAAACAATTCTACAGTGAGCTAATTCCCTTAAAGGGGTACTCCGCCATCCAAAGGATAGGGGATAAGATGTCAGATCGCCGGGGTCCCGCTGCTGGGGACCCCGGGGATCGCTGCTGCAGCACCCGCTATCATTACTGCGCATGTAATGACGGGCAATACAGGGGCCGGAGCATCGTTACGTCACGGCTCCGCCCCTCGTGACGTCTCGGCCCTCCCCAGTCAATACAAGTCTATGGGAAGGTAGCGTCACGCCCCCTGCCATAGACTTGCATTAAGGGGACGGGCCGTGATGTCATGAGGGGCGGAGCCATGACGTCACACTGCTCCGTCCCCTGTATAGCCCGTCATTACGCACAGAGCGAAGTCGCTCTGTGCAGTAATGTTGGCGGGGTGCCGCAGCGGTGATCCCCGGGGTCCCCAGCAGCGGGACCGCGGTGATCTAACATCTTATCCCCTATCCTTTGGATAGGGGATAAGATGCCAGGGGTGGAGTACCCCTTTAAGCAACTGATATGAAGATGGAGACCTACCTCTCAAGGAAGCTGTTTGTGTTCCCAGACTGTCTACCCCAGTGCCCAGACCTCAAAATAAAGAATATGTTTGGGATTATTTGAAGAAGCAACAATGCACTATTAAGACCAAGCAATTTTCTAGACGTCTTCTGCTTTTTTTCCCCCTGAGGCTGGAGAATAAAAAACTTTTACTTAAAATAAGTAAATTTGTACATTATATATTGTCTGCAAATTCATTTTCCTATTGGTCATTTGCACAGGACAAATACGCAAAAAAACTAGCCTACATGACTTGCGTCACAGATCAATCAAGATAAATAAAGATAATGGCCGGCATTTATCATTGTAGGTGTAAGTGAAGCATTTTTCTACACCTTTTTTGTGTGCTGGTAATGTGTAGGAGAACCACATTTATTAAATGGTCACAGAGCATTTGATACATTTTGTGCAGATCACATTTTCTGAAATTTCTCTCTTCACATACACCAAAAAGCTAAGCTAAGTCTGGGCTGTTGTAGTTTTAAAGACTTTTCAGTGGCTTTGCTCCTTTTATTGCACCTTTTCACAAAAGGTGCAGTTCATAAAACCCTTCCATATCATGTGTATTGCCAAAATCAGTGGATTGCAACTCAAATCAGCAGAAATGTGTAAACAAAAAGGCGCAAAAAAGGCGCAAATAAACCCTGCTTGTGCCTTTTCTAGACACAAAAAACAGTCTAAATACGAGGATAAATGTTGGCCTATAGATCTAAGGGTGCATTTATACCACAATTTGGGCATACAGCAGCTGGCTCGGGAGGAAAAATTTGGATCCTTGCCATACCCCATTCATTTCAGTGAGTCACACGGTGTCAGCTTGTGTCTCTGGTGGCTAATTTTTTTTTTATCATTTGAGTTTTTGTTGCCACACTGAAATTGTAGTAGACCACATCATTCAGTCCTGCAATAAAGACTGATGCGGTCCAAACATGAGCCGACCGAAGTCACCACCTGACTCCATCTGGTTCGCTGAAATGAATGGGGTGAGGCATGGGTTAGGCGAGGATACGGCAGCAGTCCGGTTCTAAAGTCTCAGCTGCCGTAGCCCTAAAACATGATATGAATGCAGCCTTAGTTTGCACAGACAGTTTTAGTAAATCTGTGCCAATGTGTATTAGTATACCCATATGGATGACACACAACAATGCTACAGGGATCCAGTGGAAATGTATCATTATGTCATATTGTAAGGTTTTCTTCAGAAATAAATCACAACTCAGCTTTTATTTTATGAGAAATAAATGCTAAACTCTGATTGGTCACTATAGGCAACGAAGAGAATCTTACTATAAGGGTACATTCACATGTACGGGGTTTCCTACAAATGTGGTGCTTTATAAATCAATGTAACTGAATACAACTTTAAACAAACATGGTACGTGTGCACGTACCCTAAGGGCCCTACGTATTTGGCTTCAAGGTTCCCCTAAGAACACTACGTATTCGGCTTCAAGGTTCCGCTGTGAAAAATATGGTATACCAGCCTGCCATTGTTTCCAATGGGATTCTGCTGCACCATTCACACTACGATAATTCTGGGCCCTGGACTCTGCCAAAAGAAGAAATTAAAAATTTTTTTTGGCAAAATGCGCTCAGAAATGCATAAAAATTACATATACATGGTCAGGATAAGGTATTGAGTAACATTTTTTTTTTGTGGGATCTGACAGGTACGCTTTAAGCGCCGTGTCATTCACTACAGTATATAACGAGACTTCTCTGGCAGATTCTGTCAAAAAGACTGAACATGTCGGATCTTTCAGTGAATCAAGTTCCTCTTTGGAAGTTCCGAGACAGACCTTCTCAAGTGTAAACAGAGCAGCAATATCCCATTGAAATCAATGGGAGGCTGCTGCAAGCAGAATCCACCCAGGCTTTCCCTGTGGAAAATCTGGGCAGCATTTCCATTGTGTGCACAGGGACAAAGATAGCTTGATAAATCTCCCTCACAACCTTTCCTTTTAACATCTCATTTATTTTTACATATCTTGAAGTAGGCCTTGGGCAAAAACACATTTAACCTACTTATCTTGAGGACAATTTCAACACAAAAGATACCATGCTAACTTGCTAAACAGCATTTTTCACCATTATTTAAAGTTTTCAGAAAATACTTAACATGGAGAGAGCATTTATGTCACCACAATAGGTAAACAGTCCATGTTCCTTGGACAATGAAAAAAATTGAAATACAAACTTTTTCAAGTATTAAAATAATGCTATGTGGACAAGAATGGGAAGGTGATAAGGGTACACTTAAGGTAGTGTCGGGAAAGGGTCTGGACCTCATGTGTCACTCAATATAATAAAGTAACAATAAAGCAGTAGTGCAAATACAGAAGTACTTTGAGCACAAGAAAAAAGTAACTTAAAGAGTACCTGTCACCAAATAAAACATTTAATATAGTGTTCCTTGTGTAATTAGCATACAATTTCCCATTCACTTGCTTTTAAAATTATCAACATAAATATGTTTAAAATGTAATATAAAAAATGGCCTCTAGGTGGCTTGGTTCTGTTCCCTGCCACAGTTAATACAGTGAGTTCGGTCTCCTCCCTGCCTGGCAGGAGTCCGAACTCAGGAAGTGCTTCTCTGCACTGAGCTTGATTGTCAGCTGCACAGAAAGTGAAAGCTCCACAGATTCTCACAGAAAGCCACACAGACTGACAGCTGAATTCATGCGTACCTTCTTAAACCATTCTATTAGGCTATGTTTACACATTGAAATATGCGCACGGAAAATCTTTGCAATCTGCACTAGGACCTCATGGAATGCGCCGTTGCATAGATGGCTATGCATTCCATGCGACATGGAAAATGGAATTTCTATGCCGGAAACATCTGGCACGGAAATTCCGCCGTGTTTACATCACCGCAGAATCCCATTAAATTCAAAGGGACTCTGCTGCAGCGGAATTTCCGTGCAGATATTCCAAATGGAACCCTGCACGGAAAGTCCGATGTGTGAACATGGCCTAAAGGTGCTGGACTATGGTGGCAAAAAGTCTTTCCCATGAAGGTGATCTCCAGCACTTCTGATCAGGAAGTTCAATAAGTTTGACTGCTTTTCAAACATGCAGACTCTCACTACAGTCTTTATAATATCAATAATATCAGCTATACTCCCACCAGTATTATATTCTTGATACAGAATTCTGTTTGCTCTGTATCTGAAGAATGGGAAATGGTTCCTATGACTATGAGAGTAGATTCTGCTAGAGATAAAATATTATTCACACATTTTTCTCACATTCATCATTTATGGTCCCACGTAGATTATTTGACTTTGTCCAACCGTTTCTTACACAGACTTGTAAACAGGGAAATATTAGACTTGGTGATCTTGGATCACTTCCCAATCCAACTCGATATACATGTGGTAATAGAAAGACAAAGAAACAGACCGCAAACGGCGCCTCGTGTATTACCCTTGAGAGTAGGTGGGGAAAGGTGGGGAGATGACGCGTTTCGAGGGTAAATCCCTCTTCATCAGATCAGCATCTGATCTGATGAAGAGGGGTTTACCCTCGAAACGCGTCATCTGTACTTTTGTTGTTTTAATAAATATGATCCCTGCCAGGATCTTTCATCTATAACCCATTGCCTCCGGTGTTTTTGAGCTAGCAGCGCCTGGAATTTTGTTGGTCCTTTTTCCTCTACCTCCTCGCAAACTCGATATACAGGAGGTTTATCCACAGGGCACAAATAACATATGGCATCGTACCTCCTTTTTACTAAAAGACCAAAACTTTCTTTACAGGTTTGGTGGTTGACTATTGTAGCAGATAATAAGGGCCTCATCTCTTACACAACCCTTTATTGGGAAAAAAAAAAACTCAAATAGGAGAGCGGACATGTTCCACTATAAAGTGCATACATAAAATACCATATTCCAAATGCACTTACTTCACTGAGGAGGGTTCTTACGTCCTAAACCCTCCTCAATCCTGCATGCCTTCAAACACTAGGTCTGAACACCGTTTTCCTTTGTTTTCTCTTTCTTTCCACTCCAAAGGTCTTTTTTGAAGAGATTTCAAATGCAGCCGAAAATTCAGAAATTCTCATTCCTTTATCAAATACGAATTTATTATACTAAAACATGCATAAAAAACATAAAAGAGTACTAGTACAAACATCCGACGCGTTGCGGGGATCATTCCCCTTCCTCAGGGATATACTTAAATAACTCAGTGATACTCCTTACTCCTTAACTTCCAGGTTACCCCGGATACAGATTCCTATTGGGCCACACCAACACCTGATTTTTTTAACCAATATATTTTTAAAAAACCATTTAAAAGAAAAATTAATAAAATGGAAAATTGATTCTTTCATATTCTAAGGACGTTCAATATTTTCATTAAAGCTATTCGGGGATAACGTGTTCAATTTAAAAATATAAAAGCTTTCTCGTTTACACAAAGTAGCAAATCGCCGGAGCCCTTCTGTTATTTGTTCTACGGGAGTAACCCATAGCAACTCAGGATCTGCATTATGATATCGGGCAAAACGCAGAGATACACTATGTTTTGGATATTTATGCTTTATATTGAACCTATGCAAATTAATACGTTTGCGAAGGGTTTAGGACGTCCCACATATTGGGTCCCGCACGGACACTCCGACACATAGACTACGTAACTACTAGCACAATTCAGATGGGTTTTAATGGGTATTACCTCTCCTGCTGCCGCACACACAATATTCTGTTTTCCATCTTCTATGTGTGAACGTTTATCACATCTTTTTTGATTGCACTTATATGAACCTTTCTGTTTAATTATCTCTTTTTTCTTTTCAGTTAATTTCGGATATGAAGGTGCTATCTCTTCTGCAATATTTTTCGCTCGTCGATAAATGAATTTAGGTTTAACCCCTTCCCGCAAATGGACGTGTATACACGTCCAATACATTTTCTATCACCATGTCCGTTGGCATGGTGATAGAAACGTCATCTCAGCTGTTCTGGACAGCTGACCGATGACACTATGCAGCTGGGGACCAATCAGACTGGTCCCCTGCTGCTGATTGTTGTCATTAGTCAGTCAGTCAGTGACTGACTAATGACAAGGACTTGCGGGGTTTCCGGGCTGATCGGGTCTCTGGTGACCCGATCGCCCGGAAAATAGGGATTTTCGGAGCGGTGATCATCCTGAAGGCTTAGGAGTGAGGTGGCAGCTGCCACCTCGCTCCTAAACCCCTGCCATTGGTTGTTAGGGCTAGCGACCAATGGCAGGAGGGGGGCAGGAGGTTAAAGGTGAAATCCCCGCTCTACCCGCCCCTGAATGTCGGCGCAGAGCGGGGGGAAGATGGTGGACGGTTCGGAAATCTCACCTCACACCCGGACCGACGATCACAGCGGGACTTGCGGCAGGATCGGGACAGGCAGTGCGGGACCGACGGAGGCAGCGGCGGACGCAGCAGTAAAGATCAGCCGTAAGTGATCTTCACTGCTGCGTTCCAGGAGTTGCCAAACTACAACTCCCAGCAAGCCCAGACAGCCGAAGGCTGTCTGGGCATGCTGGGAGTTGTAGTTTTGCAA